>NC_056727.1:230352475-230427475 GCF_019279795.1 Protopterus annectens
AAACCTCCGTCAGGAAATCTAAAACAGAATGTACAGGAGCAGTAAAGGGATCAATATTCCTGGAATTTGCCCAAATAGAAAAACGTCGCCACTTGCTAGCATAAACAGTCCTAGTGGACGACTTTAAGGAAGACACTAAGATGTCTCTGACGGAGTCAGAGATCATCGGAAGCCTGGCTAGGGAAGGAAGTGGAGCAACCAAGCAGCGAGGTTGAGAGAAAGAATGGCCCGGTGCTGCTGACCCGACTGGTGGATCAAGAGATCCGGAACTGGTTCCAGATGCCAGGGCTGCACCAGAAGGTGACGATGCAGAGATGGAAACCAAATTTGTCGAGGCCAATAAGGGGCAATGAGAATCAACTTGGCTCTCAAAACGGCGGCTTTCTGAATGACTTGTGGAATCAAGGGAAAAGGAGGAAAAGCGTACAGAATTCCCCTGGGCCAATCCTGGGTTAGAGAGTCTCTCATGGGTTGGCCTGGAAGGGGAAAGAGGGTGAAATAATCGGGGCACTTGTTGTTTTGAGGAGTAGCAAAAAGATCGCAACAAGGAGTGCCCCACTGCAGAAAAATCTGATCCACTACAGATTGATTGAGAGACCACTCGTGAGGCATCAGAATGGATCTGCTCAGCCTGTCCGCCAAGAGGTTGGACCTGCCGGGGATGTGCGTTGCTATCAGAAACCGATGAGAGGAGATTGCCCATTGCCAAAGTCCGAGAGCTTCTCGACACAACGGATAGGACCTGGTCCCGCCCTGCTTGTTAGTACCAGACCACGGACATGTTGCCCGTTTATACTGCAATAGTCCCCGTGGGAAGAAAGTCGTTTAGGGCCTGCAACGTTAAAAGCACCGCTCTCATCTCCAGGACATTTATGTGCAGATGGTATTCTATGGGTTGCCACGTCCCGTGGACCATCCTGCCCTGATAATGCCCCCCCCCCACCCGATCAGAGAGGCATCCGTAGTGACTGTGGCAACTGGAGGAGGGGAAACAAAAGGTCGGCCCTGATGAAGAAGAGGGGAAGATATCCACCAATTCAGATGAGTTCTGCACGACTGTGACACTAAGATTTCGTGCCTCATCGGGAGACTGTGGTACGACCACTGCGTGAATAGCATCCACTGCAGAAGACGCATGTGGAAGCGAGCCAGTGGTAGTAGAACAATGGCCGCAGCCATAAGGCCTAGAACCTTCAATATAAATCTGGCTTTGACCTTGTTGCTCTGCAATAAAATCCGAACGAATTTTTGGATGTCCAGAATTCTTTGATCTGTTAGTCTGGCTAACATTTTGACGGTGTTTAATTCTGCGCCTATAAAGGTGATAGATTGGCAAGGCAGCAGAGAAGATTTTTTGAAATTTACTGAAATTCCCAAACTCCTGCAAAGCTGTAGAGTGTAGTCTCTGGTCTGAAGAAGCTGACACCTGGTGGTGGCGGAGAGGAGCCAGTCGTCCAAATAAGGAAACACCTGGAATCCTTGACGTCTCAGATGAGCTGTGACCACTGCCATGCATTTGGTGAACACTCTGAGGGCTGAAGTGAGGCCAAAGGGCAGGGCTCTGAATTGGTAATGACTGGTCCCTAGCAGAAAGCGGAGAAACCTTCTGGAGCGCCTGTGAATCTTTATGTGATAGTACGCGTCCTGAAGGTCTATAGAGCACATCCAGTTGTCCTTGCCCAGAAAGGGCAGAATGGACTGAAGCGTGACCATCCGGAATCTTGCCTTTTTGACAAATCTGTTTAGACTGCTCAGGTCTAATATTGGTCTCCAATCTCCCATCCTTTTGGGGACCAAAAAGAATCTCGAGTAGATGCCGGACCCTACCTGGTCTGCCGGCACAGTCTGGACGGCTCTTTTTTCTAGGAGCTTTGAAACAACCTGTTCTGCCAAATCCTTTTGACCGGGTGAGATGTCTGGAAGGGATTGTTGAGGTACGGGATACCTTTCGAAGGGGATTTTGTAACCCTCGGATATGATCGACTGTACCCACATATCTTGTGATAGGGATTGCCAGGCTACTGGGTACAGCGAAATCCTTCCTCCGACTGCCTCCAAGGGTGGACAGTCGGGCAACACCTCAGGGATGCTGAAAGGGCTTCTCAGGAAGAGACTCCCTGTTGCCCTGGTTCTGAGTACCCCCCCTGCCTCTAGGGCGGCGTCTATTGTTGTTACCCCCTCTGCCTCTGGGGGTAAACTGACCACGTGTGTCCTGTGTAGCTCCTTGGGCTTTGCTGAACCACATCTCCCCCCCCCCCCTTCTGACCCTTGGGATATGGTCTAGAAGGAGTGGAAAAATGGACTCCAACGGCAGAAAGTTTTACCGTCCTGCTCACACCTGGTCAAGGTATCCTTCACCTGAGGTCCAAACAAAGCCGAACCATCAAAGAGGGTATTGGTGAAGGACGCCTTAAAGGGGTCTGCAAAAATTACAAAGCCGCATCCAGGCTTGGCGTCTAAGAGCAACTCCTGTGCCTGCGGCCCTGCTCGCTCCATCGGCCGCATAAGATATGAGCCGCATGGAGGAGTTGGACAGGGAATTCAGGATTGCTAGCTGTGAGGCAATCTTTTCTTGAGCCCCAGCAGCAGAAGGATCCTGGACCACTTCACCCAGTTCCTTGAGAATATCTCTTTGAAGCCTGGTAAAGTGACAAAGGTAGTTCAGCGAACGCATAGCAAAGGTCGCTGAAGAAAACATCCGCTTTCCATACCTGTCCATGGTCCTAGAATCCTTGTTAGGAGGATGGACAGGTACCGAAGGATCCGCCAGTTCCTTCTTAGTGGCCGCCACCACCATAGCATCCACAGAGACGCCCTTGGAAAGAAACTGTTTGTCCGTAGGGGCCGTGATAAATTTGGATGGTCTCCTGGGGACAGGTTCCACAGAATCTGGAGCCGCCCACGCCTTCCGAGCCACTACCTGCATAAGTGGGTCGAAAGGCGGAGACACCCAGGAGGTGGAGGGTCGGGATCCAAAAGCCTCCAGGTATACCGACTCATCCTCGGAGGGATCAATGGATGGCCAATTCCCCCTCTGAGGAGCTCAAGGATGTCTGAAAAGGAGACATCCTCAGAGGGGAATCGTGGGGAACCCTCCGACTCATCTAAGTCGGTATCCGATGTAGTAGACTCGGGGGAGTCTGTGTGTTTCCTCTTACACGTCCTCTTCCAAGAGGGTTCACCTGCTGGATCAGGAGAAACTTCGGAAGAGGAGGAAATTCCCAATGGGGAAACCTGGGGCGATGGATCCCTGGGCCTGAGAGCAAGAGGCGTCTACAGGCACTGAAGAGGGAGGAGCTAGAGGGATGGACCGTTGACCTGGCTCAGAGGCCAGGACACTCATCACCTCAAAGGCTCCCCTCCCCGGGAGGCCGGAATATCCCCGATCCGAGGATACAGGAATTCCCGGCTCTACTGAGAGGGAAGGCTCCGAGGCCGATGTCGGCGCCGAGCTTACCAAAGCCGAAGCCCCGAGAGGGAGAGCAGGGTCGGACAAGGGTCCGATGCCACTAGCCCCCTTGGAGCAGACAAGGGAAACCCGACGACCGGATCCCTCCAAGGAAGGCATCAAGGAGGAGATCGGAGCCGAAGGACGTATCTGCTCCCGCGCCGAAACAGTCGCTGTCCCGAGAAGCTCCGGCTCCGAACTCTGGTGTGGAGTCGGAGGAGGAAGTTCAAGGGGTGAGACAATAGCCGAAGTCTGTTGAGACGGGCTATGGAGCATTTGGGCCAGTGCCTGCGACTTCAACAGCCTGCTTACCACCCTCTCTAAGTCGTGGTCAGACAGCCTGGAAGATCTCGAAGATCAGCTCCGATGGCTCCGCTCCGACAAAAGAGACGACCCCGGAGCCGAGTGGATACTCTGCAACTAAGGGGACCGAGATCTCTTTCGGGACGAAGTCATAGGAGCCGAAGTCCCCTGAATTCCAGATGGAGCCGAAGGTTTCTCGGCTCCGATGCTGGATAAGGTGTCGGCTCCAGCCGAAGCCGACAAGGCCACAGTAGACAAGGTGTCGGAACCAGTCGGTGCCGAACCCACTACTTTTGAAGTAGATAGATCGGCTCCAGCCGAGCGATCTCGCCCGACGGAGCCGGAGCCACCGGAGGAGGCTTGGATACTGAAGCCTGAGCCTTCGGTGGCTTAGAAGGTTTCCTAGACCCTGCTTTAGAGGGAGAACCTTCTGGCTTAAGTAAGCCACGGAGGATAAGCTTATTCATCCGTTCCTGCAGGACTCTCTGGCTAAAAGAGTGACACAAAGCACAGGAGTCCTGCAGGTGCAAAGGCCCCAGGCAGTAAACACAAGAAGTGTGACCGTCTGTCAGAGACATTTTCTGACAGCACGAGTCACACTTCTTGAAGCCTGAGACCTTGCCTTCCTTAGACATAATCCTAGGAGGAAGTCACACACAAACCCCAACAAACACACACAATTAATCCCCTAACACACAACACACAGGTAGGGATTAACCAATGGGGTTTAGGCCTAACTAAACTTTTACACTAAAGGAAAAAAAAGTTTTGAAATATAAGGGAATAGGGTGGGCTGTAACACACTACAGACTATAAAAATGGAAACAAGGGGGAAATAAAACCCTAACTAAGCTTTTCTCTTTTGACAAGAAAATTACTTACCTCAGCTGGCAAAGGAGACCTCTTTCGCTAAGCGGCAAACGAGATCTGAGGTAGTTCCGCCTTGCATCATGGGATATAGGGTTGCCTCGAGCTGGTAAAAGGAGTTCTCAAGCTAAAGCAAGTGCCGAGTCGGAGCCGAGGATCGGCTCCGAACCCATCCAGCAAGAATGAAGGCGAGATTGACAACTTAACATGAACTATTGTATGAAATATCTTTTGATTGTATATCTACTACTGTATAGAATTGTTTGTTGTGGAGCTTTTCTCCCCGGGCCTCCGCTGTAAATGGACCTAGTTCCAGTCCGACTTTCCTGGTAAACAAAAGTAAAATAAATAAACATTTCTCCTCTCTTTTTCTGTCAGTACATGTTCTTGACTAGGTCAGAAGCATGCTAGCAGAGTATGGCTTTTACTTATGAAGTATGCAGATTTCTGATTAGAGACACAAATACTATTTTGACATATGTATACTGTTGATTCATCAGGTTAGAAAGTTATATTTGTAACTCCTTCTGCCATTTTGGATTACTCCACCTGCCACTGATAGACCATTAACACAAACTTTATGTCCATCAATAGTTACTGAGAAGGCAACACAGGTTCATAGGTGGTTACTAGTCTAACTATCCTGAAAGGACTTAAGCTAAACCATGATTCCAAAATATGCTTGGCAGGTTATACCACCACTCCTTTTACAGAGATTATAACTTGGAAGTGAGTATTCAAGCACTTACAAGCTTCCTCTTTCTAATAGGATTATAGGTGGCAGACCACAGTTAAATTGACAATTATCCATCCACTGACCCAAGTTGTCCAAGACTAAGTGCAGGCAGGAGCTATGCTTCACATGGATGTGAAGCCTATTCCTGTGGAGGGTAGTCTTGAGACATATGCCTGTCCCTCCAACATGTCTTATTTAAGTTGTAGACTAGGTTCAGGACCCTACATCAGGCGTTTCTGATGCTATTTGTTTTATATATGTGCAAAAGCTCCATAACGGCTGGATCAGAGACAGCTTTGGAGGTGAGGCATGCATCACCCCTCACCAGTGTGTAGGACACCAAGTACAGGGATAAGGCTTGGAGATGGTCTGCATACTACATGTTTTCTACACCATGTATTCTTTTTGCAAGAAACCTCTGAGGATGCTTCAGATGTTGCAAGAAACCTCTGAGGATGCTTCAGATGTTGCATATACATACTCAAGTACTCACTGATAGTTCCACTGTACTCAGCTCTCATTGGACCAATGATATCTTTGGACCTGGATGGCATACTAAAGCGCACAGGTTGAGCAACACAGAATGAATTTCTTACTACAGTCAGTATACACATAGTAGTCAAAGGCCTAGTCACGGTCTACATGCATTCCCAAATCCCTGACCAGAGTGTTAACTCTTAGGGGTGTATTATCAATGTTGTAATTTCCAGGGCTGGTAGTCTTTCTGAAAGATACTATTATGCAGTTTTAGCATTGAGTTTTAGACTGTGAATCATGCACCACTAATTAGCATGTATCAGGCTTTCCTGTAGGATATTTGTATCATTGGTTGATTCTGCTTAGTTTGCAATCATCTCCAAACTTGGTCAGCCGGAGGCCATTGATGCAAGTCCTTGACTTCAAAGAAGTAGACATCAAAAAAGAAGTGGCCCCATCAGTGAACCCTGGGAAATTCCACTAGCTGCTGGCTTTTTTGTGGATATAGACTCAGTGGATATAGACTCAGCTGTCCTGACTTCTGTCCTATCTAGGAGGCTGATGGTTACCCAGTGAGTCACATAGGGGGTCCATACCTAGTTTCATAAGCATGTCTACAAAGCGTCTACAAAGGGGTGTTGTGTTGAATGCTTTAGCCAAGTCGAGGAGACAGTATGCACCATTTTGCCCTCATCCATTGCTTTGGTGACCTTTCCAAAAAATCCACCAGGTTAAGTAGGTATGTCCTGCACTTGAACAGACCAAACTGGGTTGTATAGAAGGCTAGAAGGTTTTCTCCGTTGTTTATTGTGTCAATGATTATTCTTTCCAAGGCTGTACATGTGAGACTAGTCAAGCTTATGGATCGGTAGTTTCCCCAAGTCCAGGGATGGCACTCCCTTGTCAGAGAGTCATAACAGTTGCACTTGGCATTCAGGTACAATTGTTGCAGCGCTTTGGCTTTGAAAAACGCATTGAGGACATATTCCTTACTGATAGCTGAAGGACCTGTAGTTGGTGGTATTTCGTGAGTTGTGTCGGGGGAGGAAAGCAGGGTAAATTCGGACCTGAGTTTATCAGCCATTAGATTTGCTGCATCTTTAGAGAAATACGGCTTTTAAGCCCATCTGTCTATGGCTGATTTTTAAGGCCCTTGATTCTCCTGGTGATGAACCTCTGATGGTGTCCTGGTAAAAGGAGGTTTGCAAATACTTATGTAAGAGCGTATCCTGGTTTTGCAAGTGAGACTCTGGGTTAGGTCCGATTAGTATGTTGTCCGAAGTTTCTCGCTCTTTCTAAACTTTATTTCCCATATCAGCTTCCTTCCCTTGTTTGAATGTTATACTTTTCTTGTGCTGCACGTTTTGCTTTACTTTTCAGTTAAATGCAGGGTACTCAAAGTTAGCATAGTTGCATCAAGGAAATCAAAACAAATTAGAGGAATCCGGCAAGTTGTGAGCTGCAGACTGAGCCATGGCAGCCTCTTATAATCTTATCTGGATCCTTAATGTTTATATGAACATACCACTAAACATTCAAAGGTTCTCATTGTCTGTATAAATCAGCATCCTCACCAAATGTTACTGTTTTTTCACAGTCTTGATTTCTCATACTGGGCCTTTTCATAAACTTGTTCTACAGTATCTACCTCCCTCCCTTATATACCCTTGTATACTACACTACTTCACATAAATGCTTGTATTTACTTCTTTGCTTTATTGATTTATTGCTTTGTACTTGTAGTGTGTTCTTGCATAAAGAGCGTCACATTGAGAGCTTTTCTCCTCATGACTCCAGTGAAAGTAGATTCTTCCCAGTTGGATACTTCCAGCTAAATAAATAAAAATGACTTACAATGAATGACTACACGTTGTTCTGATTTCTATGGGCTAACATCTGTGAGCCAGTTTGCAACCCACCTAGTGATAGAGGGGTTGGTGCCTAGCTTAGTGAGCTTTTATATTATTCCAATGTTTAGTTAGTACAGCTGAGAATTGGATGCTGCAGTCCTCATGTTACTGAAGGCTGTAAGCCTCCTAACTGATGTTTTGTGCAAAATTCAGATTGTTTTGGAAACACCATACCATAACTTGTAATGTAACAATATGAAGAGCTCTATTTGGCAGAGTAGTGTCGGTTGCACATTAACAACCCAATAGATGAGCAGTTTAACCCTCCCCATGGCTACAGAAAACCACTAAGTCAGAAATGAAAAACAGGGATAAAGCCTGGGAGCACTGGCGCAAAACCAAAACCCCCGCAGCTAGACAGAAATTCCTAGAACTACGCAATAGAGTCAAAAAGCTAATAAAACGGGACAAATTCCAATACTACCAGTCTGCCCTAGACTCCTCACAACACAGCCCCAAACAATTCTGGTCCTCCATAAACTCCATCCTCCACCCAGGTAAAGTCAGTACCCCTCCTCCTAACATCCATCACTCCTCAGAAAATATTGCTACCTCATTCAACACACACTTCACCCAAACCATACTATCACTAGCTAAACACCATAACCCCCCCCTCCCCTCCAACCCACACCTTCAACTAGTCATCTCCCCACTGCCTTCTCTTTTTCTCCTGTACTTGCCTCCAACATAAAAAAACTCTTAACTAAACTTAAACCCACCAAATTAGCAGCAGACAACTTCAAGTGAATACCTACAAATCGCAGCTGATGCTCTGGCCTACCCAGTATCCATCTTGATTAACCGATCTCTGTCAGAAAGTTACGTTCCCACATTGTGGAAAGTCTCACATATAATCCCCCTCCACAAAAGGCGGACCCTCTGCAGAACTAACCAATTACCGCCCCATAGCTATTCTCTCTCCACTCTCCAAAATACGAGAGAGATGCATACACTCTCAGGTCTCGCACTACCTCCTTACTAACAACCTCCTTTCCAGTACTCAGCATGGTTTCCGACCAAACCATAGCACCACCACTGCCTTACTCTCCTTTACTAACACTATCCTTCAGCATAAAGACAATGGCTATCTCTCCTCTGCTACCTTCCTAGACCTATCTAAAGCATTTGACATGGTCCCACACAAACAACTTATCTCTGTCCTTATAACCTATCCTTCTCACAATCGGTCACCAACTGGTTTCAGAGTTACCTGTCTGACTGCCAACAATCTGTTGTATGGCAGAATGACATATCTCACCAACTACCTGTCTCCATAGGGGTTCCCCAAGGATCCATCCTTGGACCCCTACTTTTCTCTGTTTACACCAATAATCTAGCCTCTGCCACCAAACATGGCACACTCATCCAATACGCAGATGACTCTACCATCATCTGCTCAGCCCAGTCCCTACCCAAACTGCAAAAAGTCACACAGGAAGCCTTTTCCTCTGTTGAAACATGGTTATCTGATGCCCGATTAATACTCACCCAAACAAAACTAAACTACCCATCTTCCAACCCACCAAACATACTCAAAACAACTCTCACTTTATCACAGCAAAAGACAACACCACTATATACCCAACTGAACACACCAAATTGCTAGGAGTGGAAATAGACTAAAATTTGACATTCACATATCCATGACCATAAAAAAGTCCACAAAAAACTAGGAGCATTATACAGAAATAAACAATTTCCCACCAAAGCAACAAAGATTTCAGTAGCAAATTCCCACCTTATCTCCACCATACTTTATGCCTCTCCAGTATATACCAACCTAAGGCAATGTGATCTAAACAAGCTAGAGACCTGCTACAACAAAATCGCCAAATTCGCCACAGGGGCATCCTACCGTAGTCACCACTGTCTCTCACTTGCTGAACTGGGCTGGCTTGAACTCCCTCACCTACTTCAGTGGTATCAACTCTCACTGGCCCACAAACTAGTAAACCATCCACTAAATGTCCCATCCCTCCAGAATCTACTCCAACCCTATCGCACCACCAGGCCACTAAGATCCAGCAACAAAAATCACTTGCAGATCACTAAAGCCAATAACTCTGCTGGTGAAGCACTATTCTCTTGCGCCATAGCCAAATTATAGAACTCACTCCCACCCACAATTACCTCCGTACCATCATGCACCAACTTCAAAACTTTATTAAAAGCGCACCTAAAAACATGCTGGCTATGCCCTTGCAACTCCCAACTCCAATATCATCCACCCCATCCAACTACTACCTTTCTTTCCACTCCACTAACTACCTTGATGATAGCAAGCTCAGATGCTCATAAGCCTAGTACTTATTATACAGCAGGAACTTCTCATTATTACATTTGTTAATGCCGGTTATGTACTTCACAGATAAAGATTCTAGTTGTCTACTGATGTACTATGTTCTTCATCTGTAAATATGTTGTAAGTAATTTCTATGTTAAATTGTTAATCGCTATGTAATCCAGTGCAACTACTATCTGTTTATTTTAACTGCGGAGCTTTTCTCCCCGGGCCTCCGCTGAAAATGGACCCCACATCCAGTCGGACACTCCTGGTCAACAAATTTAAATAAAGTAAATAAATAAAATAAACATGATTGAAAATATGCACAAAGACAGGAGTGGCTCAAATGAAAATTACTAATGCAGATAAAGGAATATAGATTTGCTAAATAATTTTCTTTGGAATTTGAGAAGATGATAGTAAGTTAAAAACAAATGCATCCGTTATATGCATAATGCGAGTGATACTTAATTTCCTCAAAATATACAGTAGCCACTCTCTCTAAAAAAGTCTTTCACTGCATGGCATGGACTGCAGAATACAGCGAGTTTTCTGTGCCATTATCATGGAGTCAGGTTTGCAAATTACTGTTTCGCTGTAATTTAAAAAAATATGGAGCTGAGTAGAATGTCAGTAAATTACAGAAACTGCATGTCACAAGACAGCTGGTCCTCAAAGAAATCCTCAAAGAAATGGGAAAGTAAAAATAAGTTACATAAAAATGTTTTGTAGACATAATTAGGGGTATATCAAAAGTCGCTATTAATAAAACACACTGAAATAATAAAGAATTTTCTGAAACGTACTTCAAAAATATTAATTTGAAATTGTTTAAATAAATCTTTCTGCTGCTAATTCTTACTGCAGGCAGAGGGGAAGAAATTTAGATTGGAATTCCCATCCTTTGTATTCTAGCTGTCAATTGGAATTCCCTTCCTTTGTATTCTAGCTGTCAATTGCAATTACAGTTTCAACACCTCCGCAGTAGTGTGGGGGTAGGGACCGTCAATTCAGGTTGGACTACAAACCACGGAGAACAAAAGCCTCCAATTTAGCTACTTCTCTGCCTGCAACTGGATAACTTCAAAGTATGGTGTAAAGCAAGCCCTGAGCAAAACATAAATGAGGGTGATTAGCAACAGGAAAGAAGCAGCCCTGTTACAGAAGGAATACAAACCGACAGCAAGTCACACATTTCCCATTATATGACAATAGCATGGGAATTCACAGTCGCTTCCTTATGTCTAGCACGAGTCATAGAAAGAAGACTTGAAATGCTTTATGGGAAAGAGAAAGGCTTGGAGGAGATCATCACGTTGATATATCAAGCCCCATTGATAGCCATGTTGTGGTAAACATGCTAAAATTACAAATAAAGCACTTGAGTGATTTTGAGGTGTTAAAATAGGTCTGGAAACAAAGGTAGACTGAAAAAAAAACATTTTTTTAGTTCTAGGGTGGAGGTTTCCTTTAAGAGAGCATAAGCAGCCAAGTATGGAATTAAGGTACATACGGAACAATGATAATGAAACGAGGAAGCAATCAAAAAGTGGAAGAAAACATGGACCAGGCTAAGAAGGAATACTAGTAGCCTAATAGAGACTAAGAACAGTTGCAACAGCAAAGAGCAAGGCATCAGAGGCACTTTAACAGTTTCTAGTAGATGACAAAAAAAAAAAAAAAAAAGAAAGAGAGAGAGAGAAAAGAGAGACAAAGAGCCAGACAGAGCGAGAGCACGACAGAGCACAAAAGTGAGCCAGAGAGAGGAGAGAGAGAGGGAGAGGGAGGAGAGGGAGAGAGAAGAGAGAGGGAGAGAGAGGAGAGAGGAGGAGGAGGAGAGAGGAGGGAGAGGCGAGAGGAGAGAGGGAGGAGAGGAGGAGGAGAGGGAGGAGGGAGGGGGAGAGAGGAGAGGGAGGAGAGGAGAGGGAGAGAGAGGGAGGGAGAAGAAAGAGAGAGAGGAGAGGAGAGAGAGAGAGAGGGAGAGAGAGAGAGAGGGAGGAGAGGGAGGGGGAGAGAGGGAGGAGAGGCAGAGAGGGAGAGGAGGAGAGGGAGGGAGAGAGGGAGGGAGGAGAGGGATAGACAGGGAGGGAGAGAGAGGGAGAGAGGAGAGAGAGAGGAGAGAGAGAGGGAGAGAGGAGAGAGGAGAGGGAGAGAGGAGAGGGAGAGAGGAGAGAGCGCGAGAGAGAGAGAGAGAGAGAGAGAGTGGGAGAGAGGGAAAGAGAGAGAGAGGAGAGAGGAGAGAGTGGGAGAGAGGGAGAGAGAGAGATAGAGGAGACAGGGAGAGGAGAGAGAGAGAAGAGAGGGAGAGGAGAGAGAGAAGAGAGGGAGAGGAGAGAGAGAGAGAGAGAGGGAGAGGAGAGAGAGAGGGAGAGAGAGAGAGAGAGAGAGAGAGAGAGGGAGGGATGGAGAGAGAGAGAGGGGAGAGAGAGAAAGAGAGAGGGAGAGGAGAGAGAGAGAGAGGGAGAGAGGAGAGGGGGAGAAAGAGGGAGAGAGAGGAGGAGAGGGAGGGAGAGAGAGGGAGGGGGAGAGAGAGAGAGGAGGAGAGAGAGGGAGAGAGAGAGAGAGGGGGAGAGAGAGAGAGAGAGAGAGGGAGAGAGAGAGAGAGAGAGAGAGAGAGAGAGAGAGAGGGAGGGGAGAGGGTGAGAGAAGGGAGGAGAGAGGGAGAGGGAGGAGAGGAGGAGGAGAGAGGAGAGAGAGGGGAGAGGAGAGAGAGAGGAGAGGGAGACAGGAGAAAGAGCAGAGAGAGAGGAGAGAGGAGGGAGAGAGAGAGGGGGAGAGGGAGAGAGAGAGGAGGAGAGGGAGAGGGAGAGGGAGAGAGAGAGGGGAGAGAGAGAGGGAGAGAGAGAGGGAGAGAGGGAGAGAGAGAGGGAGGAGAGAGAGAGAGAGAGAGGGAGGGAGAGAGAGAGGAGGGAGGAGGGAGGAGAGGGAGGAGAGGGAGGAGAGAGAGAGAGAGAGAGGAGAGGGAGAGAGAGAGGGAGGAGAGGGAGGAGAGAGAGGAGAGAGGAGAGAGAGGGAGGAGAGAGAAAGGAGAGGGAGAGAAGAGAGAGAGGGGGGAGAGAGAGGAGAGAGGAGAGAGAGAGAGGGAGAGGAGAGGGAGAGAGGGAGAGAGAGAGAGAGAGAGAGGAGGAGAGAGAGAGAGGGGAGAGAGAGAGGGAGAGAGAGAGAGAGAGGGAGAGGGAGAGAGAGGGAGAGAGAGAGAGGAAGAGAGAGAGAGAGAGGGAGAGAGAGAGAGGGAGAGAGAGAGGGAGGAGAGAGAGGGAGAGAGAGAGGGAGGAGAGAGGAGAGGGAGGGAGAGAGAGGGAAGGAGAGAGAGGGAGAGAGAGAGGGAGAGAGGGGAGAGAGAGAGAGAGAGAGAGAGAGAGGGAGAGAGAGGGAGAGAGGGAGAGAGAGAGGGAGGGGGAGGGGGAGAGGGAGGGGGAGGGAGAGACAGGATGGCCGCCTATGTTGTTGTTTCTAGCACAGCTCCCAGGAAAATATTTTTTCTGGTGGGATGTCTGATTTTTTTCTCGTTAAATGGTGAACCCTAGGGAAGTTAGGAGTGGTTTTACAAAAAAAAAGGTCCTGAAGCAATTTTTCTTAGCACTCTGCCTGAATGACGCAGTCGTTCAGGTAACGGTAAAGCTGTATATTCCTCTGTCTGCAGAATGCTATAGCAGAGGCCAAGCATTTCGTGAATACTCTGGGAGAAGGAGATGAGCCAAAGGGCAGTGCAGAGAACTGAAAGTGTTGATAGCCTGCTCTGAAGCGCAGGAATTTTCTGCACAATTCCCTGATGGGGATGTGGAGATGGGCATCTTTTAGGTCTAGTGACACAAGCCAGGCATTTTGTGTGAGCATAGGCAGGAGCTGCTGCAAGGTTAGCATTTTGGATCTGGGGACCACCAAGGCGGTGTTCAGTTAAGACAGATCCAGGATGGGGAGCCAAAATGCCCTTTTTTTCTGGGAACAAGGAAATGTCTGGAGTAAAACGTTTTCCTGTTTGATCTGGAGGGACAGGTTCTACTGCCCCCTGGGAAATTAGAGTTTGGACCAATTTCATTGCCTCTACCCACTGGTTTAGGGGGAGGTGTGTGGGTACCCTCTTGGTATAGGGAGCTCAACGAAGGAGAATATGTATCCCTGAGAAATGATTTTTAAGACCATTGGTCCTTGGTTAGAGACAACTGTTGAAGAGGGTGAGCCGTCATCCTAGTTTTTGATGAGTGAAGGGGGGGTGGTCATGGTTAGTACTTGGCATAGAAGCTTGGCTTAGAACTCCCTGCCTTAGAGACAAAGTGGTCCATTGTTTGCTTCTTTGCTGGCCGTGGGATAGGGGGCCTGGATAGCCTGTCCCTGCAAGGCTTACCTTGGCCCTGTCTGCTAGGTGCAAGAAGGCCCAATGCTTAGAGGGAAAATTCCTGCTGAATTAGGGAGGTTGAACTTGAAGAAATCTTTTATCATTTGCATAGATTTTGCTTGGTCTTCCATCTTTTTAAAAGCACCTCTTCTGCTTTTTCCCCAAACAGGCATTCCTTATCAATAAGTTTAGATGCGACATGATCAGGGAGAGGTTGTTCTTTCAGCCATGCATGTCTTCTAACACATGCAGTCACTGCTGCCCTGCTAGAGGCTTCTAGGGTATCATATCCATATTGTAATGAGTGTTTGGCCACTTGACAAGCAGTGTGTAGTAATTCTGCCAGCTCTTGGAACAGTCAGGAAAGGTAGCAATTTTCTGTTTTAATTGCTCCCAAGTGTGTTGTTGAAGTTTTAACATATGGAACGGAGTCCTCTGACAGCCAAGGTTGCAGAGGTGTATACTCTCGTACCCCATCTGTCCAGCGCTCTGGAGTCTGTCAGAAGGAACAGGATTCTTGGCAGAACTAGTCTTAACTCCTTTGGGTCCCTGTGTAATGACCTCAGGGTCTGTAGCAGGATTCCTGTACAGGTATTTGTGAGAATCTGGTTCTCTGTAGTACCGGTCAGGTTTAGTTGGAGCAGGAGGCAGGGCATCAGGGGCTAAGCTGGACTCATAGAAAACATCTACCACTTCCAAAATAGGTGGGATGGCCAGGGGTCTGTGCTGGGGGAGGTCCAGAAACTTTCCAAGTCGTTTGACTGTGGGAAGTCTTGAGATTCCCACTGAAAATGTTCCCTGAGGGAGTGAAGGGTTTCCCCAAAGGAGAGGTCCTCTGGAGGAGAGGCAGAAGGGATGAATTCCTCTGCATCTGAATCCTCAAACAGTCAAGTGATAATGTTCCTCTTCAAAAGCAGAATAATCAGATTCTTCAGACTCTTGGTCTGTCAATTTCTGGAAAAGGATGCCTTTTCCTTTTTGGAGTGGGGGCCCCCCTGAGTACCTCGGATAAGGGAGATGAGATCTTCCGCCATTTTAAGCATTTGAGCTTGGGGTGGGGAAGCAGCAGCAAGATGATGGCTAGAAGCAGATTTCATAGGAGTGGCCTGGCTTCTAAGCCTGAGAGAATCCAGTCTCAGAAGCTGTAGTCGAATGTGAAGATGTCTGTTTTTGTCTAGAATCTGTAGTGCGAAAGCCCTCCTTGGAAGCTGGTGCCAGCGTTGCGGCTTCGGACCCAACCAAGGTAGACACAACCAAAGGCTTGGAAGACTAGGTGGATTTCTGCAGTGTACCGGACACCACAAGGGTCTCAGTAGAGGCCCGAGTAGAAAATGAGTTGGCATCAGGGGCTGTGAAAGCACCTCACAATTCCAGAGAAAGTACAGTTGTGTACACTTACCATAAATGAGTGTATTCACAGTTGCAGTCATCACATTTGGGTTATCTGCCTGCAGGTAGCCCTCAGCCGGCCTGAATACCAGAGTTTTGGATTCCTGCGTCAGATGTTCTCTCCTCTTCCATGACGTCAGGCCATCAGGGGTATAAAACATGCAGACGACGCCATTACATCAGTTTTTCTTGCCCCAGATGTCAGTGCCCCCCACAGTGGGAAGCAATTATATGTTATGGTACACCTCCATCAAAAAGCAAATACACCAGAAAACTTAAATACACCAAAAAAGAAGGAAAGGTAAAGCCAAGAGAAGTCAGGGGGCTGGAGGGAGGGTAACCAGGACTGCAACAGTGAATACACCCGAACATCTACATTTACTGTAAGTGCACACAACTGTACTATGTTCTTAGTGTTTCACTGTTGCAGTCATCACATTTGGGCTCATTCCCAAAGCTAAGGAAGGGAGAAGGAAATTAAGAGCATTACGGCCAGTTACTAAGCCCTGCAAGACTGCAGTGGCAAAACCAGCTCTGGATTTAGAAAAAAAAAAAGGCATGTGTTAATGCTTGGTGAATGTATGTACAGAGCTCCAGGTAGCAGCTTCTAGGATGTCCCTGGTAGGGACTCCTCTGAGAAAGGCTGTAGAGGTAGCTGCAGCCCTGGTGGAATGTGATCTTATCCCCTGTGGGGTAGGTTTTCTATGGCGACTGTAGCAGAAATGAATGCAATGGACTATCCATTTAGTAATGGTTTGCTTTGAAACGGCCTTCCCCTCTGCCCCTACAGCAAAACCAACTAACAGCTGTTCAGATTTTCTGACAGGTTTAGTCTTGTCCAAATAAAATCTAAGCTGTCTGTGCACGTCCAGAATGTGCAGTACTCGTTCTCCTTTGTTTTGTGGATTAGGGAAAAAAGTAAGCAAATGAATGGACTGATTTAGGGCCACACTAGACACCACCTTGGGCATCATAAAGGAAGGATTGGTCCTGGGGAAACCCTGTCTGCATGGAAGATAATGAAGGGCTCCACTGCCTTGAGGGCCTGTAATTCAGACACTCTTCTTGCTGAAGTGATGGCTAGAAGGAAGGCTGTTTTCCAAGAAAGGAATTTCAACTCTCCAGTTGCAGCTGGCTCAAAGGGAAGTAGAGTGAGCTTTTCCAATACAAAATGAAGGTCCCAGGCTGGATGAGGGGCTCTACTGGGGGGGGGGGGCAAATTTTTGGCCCCTCTAAGAAATTGCTTTTGCAGGAGGTGAGAGAAGAGGTGTGTCTCGATATTATAATGTGCTGAAATGGCAGAGGCATGAATTTTAATTGACGAGAAGGATAGGCCGTTGTGGAGCATTCCTGTTAAGTACTGAAGAATAGGAGGTAAGCTGGGCACCATTATGCCCCTCCCCGGAGTCTGGCTACAGGAACAGTATCTTCCTTTTCAGCATAGGATTTTCTAGTACTAGGCCTCCTTGCCTCCAGAATGCCATTTCGCACCTGCTTACTGAGGGATGCTATTGGAGAGCTCAAGGAAATTAGCCAGGCTGCAAGGTTCAGGGTTTGAAGCCAAGAGTGCAGAATCTGGCCCGCCTGCTGGGACAGCAGGGAAGGGGTCTGAGGCAGGTGCCATGGTTCCAGTAGTGTCATACTGCGCAAGAGAGGGTAGCAGTGCTGGCATGGCCAGTCTGGTGCAATCAGTATTGTCCCTGGCTAGTCCTATTTGCCTCTCCTCTCGAAGGTTCTGCAAAAGATCAGAGGGGGAAAGGCATAAACCAACAGGCTTTCCCAGGTTAAGGACAGGGCCATCCACTTTCCAAGCTTGACTTTGGGAAGTCCTTGTGCAGAATTTGTCCAATTGGTAGTTCTGAGGGGAGGCAAACAGGTCTACTTCTGGAGTCCCCCATTTGTTCAAGAGGTTGAATATTTTTGGTTCCAGTTTCCATTCATGTGGGTCCATGAGATTTCTGCTTAGGTCATCTGCCAGTGAATTTAGCTTGCCTGGCAGGAATTGAGCTTGTAGGTGCACTTGGTAGCTCAAGGCTGTGTTCCACAGAGCAATGGCTAGTCTACAGAGAGGGTACAAGTGGGTGTCCCCCTGCTGGTTTATGTACCACATAACTGTGGTGTTGTCTGTCTTTACCAATACTTGTCCTGGAAGAATGCGGTCTTTGAAGGCTGTCAGGGAATTCTGTACAGCTAACATTTCTTTTTGGTTGATATGCAGGTGCATCTGTCTTGGGCTCCATTTGTCCTAAATGCACTGCCCTGCCAAGTGAGCCCCCCCCCCATGCATAGTCTGATGTGTCTGTTAGGGTTTGGGCGGCATGGGGTAGAGTGAAAGGGAGCCCCTTCTTGTGGTAGCAGGCCTCTGCCCACCAAAGGAACTTCTGTCTTTATACAAGAAATTATAGGAATCAGATTCCAGGTCCAGAGAATGTTGACACCATAGGCTTTTTAGATACCACTGTAGTTTCCTCATATGCAGTCTTGCATATGGAATTAGCAGAATGCAAGAGGCCATGAACCCTAGGGCTTGCAGAATTTTCCTTGCAGATTGCTGGGTCTTTGTGGCCAATAGTTCGACGTAGGTTGTCAAACTTGTTTCTCTGGAGTGAGGAAAGCCATCTGGGAATTTGTGTTCAAGCTTGCTCCCAGGAATACAATCTGTTGGCAGGGTACTAGGTGAGATTTATTTTAGTTTATGGTGTACCCTAGTGAGGTTAGAAGTTTATTTACGAATGCCAGATGTTTTAATAAGCAAGTCCTGGCTTTCTGCCTGAATCAGACAATCGTCCACGTATGGGTATATTTGAATATTTCTCTGCCTGCAAATTGCAACGGCTGGAGCTAGACACAGAATACCCTGGGCGCAGTAGATAAGCCAAAAAGTGCAGAGAACCTGAATCGTAGGTATTTCCTGCAAGATTCCCTTATTGGAATGTGCAGGTAAGCTTCCTTTAAATCTAAGGTTGCCAAGCAGGCATCTTTGCCTAGCATAGGAAGCAGCTGTTGAAGTGTTAGCATACTGAATTTTGGGATTACCAGAAAGGTGTTTAGAATAGAGAGGTCCAGGATAGGACACCAGGAGCAGTCTTTTCTGGATACCCGGAAAAGTCTTGAATAAAAACCTTGCCCCCCTTGTTCTGCTGGGACAGGTTGAACAGCCCTGATACTTAGAAGAGAGAGAACCTGCTGTTGGGCCTCCGCCCACTGACTTGGGGGTTGGTAGGGTGTGGAAGTGGAATCTGTATCCTTGGTAAACTATACTCAAAACCCATTTGTCCTGGGTAATGAGTTCCCAGTTTTTTTGCATGCAGGGTGAGCTTTCCTCCCAAGGGAGCAGGCAGCTGAGCAGGGCTTGGAAGGGTTGAGGTTAAGTCATCGTGCGGGGTGGCTTACTACTCCCTGCTTTAGAAGTGGGAGCCCCCCCCCCCCCACTGCTTAGGCATGTGCGTAGCCTGAGACTGCAACCTAGGTGGTCTGCTGTTCCTGGGTTTGGACTGAGAAGGCCTGGAAGAGACTGGAAAGGACCAATTCATTGAAGGCCAATGCCTACTAAATCTGGGAGGCTGTACTTGTAGGAAATCTTTAACAGTGTGCATAGACTTAGCTTTTTCCTCCATCCTTTTGAGGATGACTTCTGCTTGGTTGCCAAACAGGCGGTCTTGGTTTAAGGGAGCATCCAGTAATTTAGCTTTAACATGATCTGGCAAGTTTTGCTCCTTAAGCCAAGCATGCCTTCTAAGTACAGACCCAGTGACAGCAGCCCTGCAAGATGCTTCTGCAGTGTCAAAGCCACACTGCAAAGTATGTTTAGAAACTTGTTCTGCAGAATGCATTAAATCCTGTAATGCTGTGTGTTCAACACAGTCAGGAATCAACATCATAGGTTGGTACTAGGCTATCAGCCCTAGGGCATTTACAAGCCTAGCCATAACAATTCCCTGGCCATTTCTTCCCACACTATTTACTTCCCTGGACCCCTGTCTAGCAGGGTGACTGACATGATCCCCGGGGTGAATTTCCTTTATCCCATCCAATCGTCAAGGTTCCTTTTGAAGAGAGCCAAAGAGGCACTCTGCTTGACATGTATGGGCAATCTATTCCAAAGTCTGGGGAGTCTCTGGGTCTCATCAACCTATCCCTCCAGCAGGTTTTGTTTATTGTGATGACAAGGTTTAGATCCCTGGAGTGTGTGGTTGAGGGATTGGGATTTCTTTAAGTGTAGCATGTCCAACAGCTCTGGGTTTGACATGGCCTTGTATGTTAAAGCAGAGATCGCCTCCGAGTAGACTATATGCGACACAGTATAGCTTAAGTTTAAGGCAGTCAGCGTAGGGCATCTGCTTTAGGCTTGTGATTCTTTTAGTGAGGTATTTCTGCGGCCTTTCCAGTTTCTGCAGATGTCTTGAGAGGTACATACCAAACAGGGCGTTGTATTCTATAAATGGGTCTAATGAGGGATGAGTACAGTGGGACAATGACCTCCTTTTTTCTGGATGGAGAACCCTTAGTGATGAGGTGTGCCACATAGGATTTCCTGACTGTTGTGGAAATGTGGTATTCGAAGGCGAGACCACTGTCGACCTGTGTCCTTAAGTCTCTTATCACACTTTCGGTGTTTAGTGTACTGCCACCTATATGGTAATTCACTGGTACATGTTTTTTCCCCAAAGGGGATGATTATACATTTCTTGGCATTGAACTTGAGCCCATGGCTCTGGCACCAAGCATCTGTTAGGCCCTTTTGTAGCATATCCACATCATTTGGGGATTCAATAATGGCTCCCAATTTGCAGTCATCCGCAAACTTTGTTTGCCAGAACCCCTTAGTGTTGGCCTGTACTTCAGAGAAGTAGATGCCAAACAAGAGCGGTCCCAGGTCTGAACCCTGAGGTACTCCACTTGTCTGGAGCTGGATTTGGAGTCGGCTACTTTTACAGTGTGGGCTCTATCAGTAAGCAACCCATTGGGTGACGTAGGGATTAATGCCCAGCTTAGTAAGTTTATCTATGATTCCAGAGTGTGGGGGGGGGGGTGTCAAAAGCCTTGGCAAGGTCTAGATAGGCTGTGTGGACCACCTTACCCTTGTCCATGGCTCTGGAGACTGATTCAAAGAAGTCAATCAGGTTCAAGAGCCCTTCACGAACCCAAACTGGGTGGGGTCCATTGTTTGAAGGTTACCAATGTCTTTGTTTATAAGTTCCATGACAATACGCTCCATGGCCTTGCAGATAAGGCTTGTCAGACTGATGGGATGGTAGTTTCTGGGATCCAAGGTGGAGCCCCCCTTGTGGAGTGGGATAACTGTAGCTCTGCGCCACTCAGTGGGCACAAAACCTGAGGTGAGGCTATGATTAAACATGACACTTAGGTGAGGTGCCAGTTCATATTGTAGTTCATGTAGTACACAGCCCGGGATGTCATCCGGTCCCATGGATGCTGTATTCTTAGCTTTGGAGAGTGCATTTTTTTACCTGTGTGGCCGTTATTACCGGAATTTGGCAATCTTCCGGTATTGAGATGGGCCATTTAGGGGGTGAAGTTGGCAATGAATCAATCTGCCAGGATATTGGCAATATCCTTGGGATCAGTATATTTAATGCCATTCTGTTTTAGCTCCGGGCAGATCTGAGCATTGCCATTTAGATTCTTGACATAGTTATAGAATGCCTTGTGGTCGTCTTTGGAATCTTTGGCAATTTTATTTTCGTAACTAGCTTTGGAGGATTTTATGAGGGATCTCAGTTTCTTACTGAGGCTGGTAAGGGAGTTATTTGCATCCTGGGATTTTCCTCTCTTCTGCAACAGTTTCTTCCTTTTATTGTAAAGTTTGTTTATGGCAGGAGACCACCAGATCGGCTTCCTTTTTTTTGGATGAGAGCATCTTGGTTCTATTTGGAATGGTACGATTCATGCATGAGTGGATGTGCTCGTACAGTGCCTTAGTGTAGGATTCAGCAGTTGAGCTTTCAGTTCCCATCTGCATGGGTGTCATGAAGTTTATCACTTCTGACTTGAGTAGCATGAAGTTGGCTGTGGAGAAGTTTTTTTATGGAGGTTTCCTTACTGGGTGGGGGTGGGAGTGGGATGTGGATGTTAAGGGTGATTAGCTTATGGTCAGACCTGACTAACGAGGGGGTGACCATAGGTGTGGAGCATCGATTTCCCATGTTGATAATGATCAGGTCTAGGACATTGGAGCCCCTGGTGGGACTACGGATTAGCTGATCCAGGGCGTTGGAATTTATGAATTCCAAGAACCGTTGGGCAAAGGTGTTGGTACAAGAGTAGTTTTCCCAGTTAATGGCAGGGTAGTTATAAATCATCCAGTATTAGGGTGTTTGGTTCTATCTTAATATTTTCCAGTATGTTTAGAAAGGTGTAGTGAGAATCTTGGGGTATGGTGGGGGATCTGTAGCAAGCTACAATTTGGATTGCAGTCTTGCCTAGTATTAGTTGTACCTGGAGAATTTCAGACGCATTGTGTTGGGCAACTAGCCTGGTGGTGTAACTATCCTTGGTGAATATTGACACTCCTCCACCTTTACTGTTTCGGTCCTGATTTGGTGGCCGAAAAGTGTGGTAACAGTTGTAGCCTGGTATTGCAGAGGTGCCCTCTGGAGCCTTGAACAGGTCTCGGTTACTGCACAGATATCGATGTTCTCCATTTTTAGGAGTGCCTCGAGAGAGTGTATTTTGAGGTTTAGACTTCTAGCATTGAGTAGTATTACCTTCAGATTTTGCATGCTTGTACTCGTTACGGTGGTGGTCTTGTCCTTTGAACTTTGCCTAAAAAAGGCACTATAGGGGTGGCAAGAGCCTTAGCCAGTAACCTGAATTCCAGGGGCAACAGGAGCAGACCATCTCTGGCAAAGAATAGCGGTCTGTCGATCATGTCGTCCCAGGCAGACAGATACTGGATCCCCTGTGAATGACACCAGAAGCTTAGCCAATTGTTGAAGTCAATCATTTTGTCCTTATATTGTGGTATCACTCTGGGCGAAGGCAGGATGCTACTCAGGGCTAGGGTCATACCCGCCTGGGCCACATGATCCGAGAGCTCTTCCATGTCTCTTTTCATGTAGTCCAGGAAGGTACATCTCAAGTCATTCACTCCAACATGGACAATGACAGAGTCATATTTGTATTTGTTGTGGAGTGACTTGAGTGCCCGAGTTATGTGGCGGATCCTGGCACCAGACAGGCAGCTGAGTGTAATTTTCTCCTTATTCAACCTGGTGAGTGGGACATAAGTGTGCCGGACTAGAGAGTCACCTATGACTAAACTCTTAGGTACGTTGTCTTGTCTTAGGGCTGCTGCTGTGTGGCACACTGGTGTTGTGAACTGTGTGACATTTTGGTTGTGATTGGTGTTTGTGCTTCAGCTTCAGAGGTCCTTGTTGCTTGGGCAGGTTACAGTTAAGGGCCTCTGCATATGTGGATTTAGTGTTGCGATATGCGAGTGTTGGCAGTGTGGGTTTAGAAGGGCTATGTGTTGCTCGATGTGTAGTGTGGGTGTTAGCCTTCGCCTCTTGACTGTCTAGCACAATCTTGTGTGGAGAGAGCTTTGCTTCCATTTTGGCTATGTAAGTGCATCTCTCACAGGTTGTAGTGTTGGGTGGTAGGAGGGGAGGTTTGTCTGTGTACATGAGGCAATTTTCTGTTTAAGCAGTCCCATAATAAGCTGCTGGTACTTTAACGTATGAAACTGGCAATTTAAAGCCCTAATGGCCAAAGTAGCAGAAGTATATACCTTCTTACCCAATCTGTCAAAGGCTCTAGAATCTCTATCAGAAGGGGTAGGAATTTTGGCAGCAGTAACCGTAACGCCTTTTGGTCCTTGGGAAATGGTCTCTGGATCCGCAGTAGGATTCTTGAAGAGGAACTTGTGAGATTCAGGTACTCCAATACCCATCAGGTTTTTTGGGAGCTGGAGGTAAGGTGTCTGGGGAAAGGCTAGATTCCAAGAAAGCATCATCTACAAATGTCCAGAACAGGAGGGCTAGCTAAAGGCCTGTGTTGAGGAAGGAGTAAGAATTCCCTAAGCCTCTTTTTGGAGTCAGAGTAATCGTTTCCCAGCAGAAATGCTCCCTAAGAGTGTGCAAGGTTTCACCAAAAGAAAAATCCTCTGGAGGGGAAGCAGAGGGAACAGAATCCTCTGCATCAGAATCCTCATACGTGGATACGGGCAAATCCTGGTAAAAATCAGAAGGAAGAGAAATATCAGAAGAATCAGAAGGAAATATCAGTTCTAGGTCTCAGAGGGGGAAGGTTGGCTTCTCCTAATTAAGGTAAATAAGGTCTTCAGCCATTCTAAACCATTTATTTTTAGGCATATGGGCCTGAGCATGCGGTTTGGACATCGTTTTTCTAGGCGTGATGCGAGTTTTAGGCCTGGATGAAGAAGATGGTGTCAGTTTAAAATGCAGGTCTGTAGGCCTGAATACATCCTCAGAAGGCAGTGCCTGCACAGCAGCTCCAGACCCATCCAAGGTAGAGACAGTCGCAGGTTCCATAGTCAAAAAAGCATCTTGCGGCATACCAGACTCCGAATGGGTCTCATTAGAGGCCTGCGAATCTGAAGTAGCGGGCATCAGGGGCTGCAAAAGCACCTCACAGAGTACCGGCGGACTGGCAACTAGCTTAACAGAAGTGTCTGCGGTAGTTTTGGACCTATGCGGTCTGTCTTTATCCTTACGTTTTTTCGTAAGATTGGTAGTTGGATGGCTTAACAAAGCCATTTCGGAGTACGGATACAGAGTACCAAAATAATTGGCTGCAAAGATAGTCCAACGATTAATAGTTCGGGGGTTGAACAAGGCACAAAACCGTCTGAGCCTAAGCAAGGAATGCAGTGCGAATGAAAATCTTTGAGGCATTTACTTTCCACAGGTAAGACAATTGTTATCTTTTACTGACATCAGCTGGAGCAAGAAAAAAAAAAAGATCCCCAATGGGGTACTTATCTTTTTGAAGACTTCGGTTCTGAAACTCAAACGGAAATTTCAGGAGTCGGCCGACCGGCACTTGCAAACTGCTTCGGGCACCACACGGCAAGAAAGACTGATGTAATGGCGTCGGCTGCATGTTTTACACCCCTGATGACCTGACGTCATGGAAGACAGATCTGATGCAGGAATCCAAGACTCTGGTATTCAGGCTGGCTGAGGGCTACCTGCAGGCAGATAACCCAAATGTGATGACTGCAACAGTGAAACACGAAGAACATCTGACAACTTGCTTAGCGGTAGCGTCATCTGAAGGCTTAGTCTTGTGTGGCATATCTCTTGCTACTTTTTTCAGAATGTCCAGATTGTTGGCTGACAGACGCCATATCGGAATTCAAAGACGGAACACAAAAAAAAAAAGAAAGAGTTCTACGATGAATGGTTCTCGCATTAAAAAGGGCACAGAACCGGCAACAAGGGACGTTGTGGTCCGGGCCTAAACAAACGATGCAGTAAGAATGAAAGTCTCTGTGGGATCTGCTTTCCACAGGTGAGACCATTTACTTTTTTGGACATCGGTTAGAGCAAGAAAAAAGGTCCCCAACAGGATACTTAGCTTTAATGTTTTCTGGTGAAATTCAACTTCTGGTAGCGACCAACCAGCACTCATGTGAACTGCTTCTGCTATGGGCTCCATGGCAAGAGACTGATGTAACAATGCCGGCTGCCTTGCTTTATAGCACTGACAACCTGATGTCAGACTACAGGCGACAGCAGCCGGCGCACTAAAACACTGACTCTGGTATTTGGGCCGAACGAGGGCTACCACAGCAGGGATAACACAGGTGATGACTGCAACAGTGAAACACGAAGAACATCTTCCTCGCAGTGAGGTGACTTCTGGAAGCCAGCTGGGTAAAATAGAGAGGCAGGAAGTTAGGAGAGTTCTGACAGAGGAGGGCCTGGAGCAACTTTTCTTTGCACTCTGCCTGAATGAGGCAGTCGTCCAGATAAGGGTGAATCTGTATATTTCTCAGTCTGCAAAATGCTATGGCTGGGGCTAAGCATTTGGTGAATACCCTGGGAGGAGTAGATAAGCCAAAGGATGGTGCAGAGAACTGAAAGTGCTGTGAACCTTCTCTGAAACACAGGAATTTCCTGCAGGATGCCCTTATGGGGATGTGGAGGTAGGCATCTTTTAGGTCCAAGACCACCAGGGAGATGTTCAGAATGGATAGATCCAGGATGGGGTGCCAAGTTCCCTCTTTTCTGGGAACAAGGAATAGTACGGAATAAAAGCCTTTGCCCGTTTGATCTGAGGGGACAGGTTCTACCCCCCCCCCCGGGATATGAGAGTTTGGACGTGTTTCAATGCCTCTGCCCACTGATTTGGAGGCAAGTCTGGGTACACTCATGGAATTGGGAATTCGTTGAAAGAAAACTTGTATCCCTGAAAAATGATCTTAAAGACCCATTGGTCTTTTGTTACAGAAAGCCAATTTTCTTTGCAGTGGGAAAGCCTTCCTCCTAGCTTCTGGTGAGTAAAAGGAGGAGAGAGGAAGGAGGGGGAGTCATTGAGAGTTTTTGCCATAGAAGGATGGCTTAGAACGCCCTGCCTTTGGGGCTGAAGTGGTCCCTTGTTTGGCTCTGCTGTCCCTGGGATAGGAGCCTGGGTGGTCTGTCTCTGCGGGGCTTACCTTGGCCCTCTCTGCTAGGTGCAAGGAAGGACCAGTGCTTAAGAGGGGAAAATTCCTGCTGAACCTAGGAGGTTGTACCTGAAAGAAATCTTTTACTGTTTGCATAAATTCTGCTTCATCTTGCATCTTTTTAAGCACCTCTTCTGCTTTTACTCAAACAAGCAGTCCTTAACCAAGGGTGCATATCACTTAACTTAGACTTGAAATGATCAGGGAGAGGTTGTTCCTTCAACCCTGCATGTCTCCCAATGACAGAGCCTGACACTGCTGCCCTGCTTGAGGCTTCTAGGGCATCATATCCACAATGTAATGAATGTTTGGCCACTTGACAAGCAGAGTGCAGTAAATCTGCTAACTCTTTCGAACTGGCACAGTCAGGAAAGGCTGAAATCTTTTGCTTTAATAGTTCCAAAGTGTGTTGTTGATATTTTAACATATGGAACAGACAGTTGAGTGCTCGGAAAGCTAAGGTCGCAGAGGTGAATACTTTTTTACCTAGTCTGTCCAGAGCTCTGGAAGCCTGCGTCGCTGCTCCAGACCCAACTGAGGCAGAGGCAACCAAAGGCTTGGACGACGAAGATTTCTGTGGCATACCGGTCTGTGAAAGGGTCTCGGTAGAAGTCTGCGTAGATATCATATTGGTCATCAGGGGCTGCGAAAGCACCTCACTGAACTCCAGAAAACAGACGACCTGCTTAGCAGTAGAGTCGTCGGAAGGCTTAGCCTTGTGTGGTCTATCTCTATGTTTTTTCAGAATGTCCGATTGTTGGCTGACTGATGCCATTTCGGAATGCAAAGACGGAAGACTAATACCGGTCTACAATAGGCTCTGCAACGAATTGTTCTCCCTTTAAAGAGGGCACAGAACTGGCAACAGGGGATGTCGTGGTCTGGGCCTAAACAAGTGACGCTATATGAAAGGAATTCTCTGTGTGGGATCTGCTTTCCACAGGCAAGACAATTTTTAACTTTTCCGGACATCTATTAGTGCAAGAAAAAAGGATCACCAATGGGGTACTTGGATTTAGACGTTTACAGCTGTAATTCAAACTCTGGTAGCGATAGACAAGCAACTGCTTCTGCTACATGCTCCACGGCAAGAAAGACTGGTGTAATGGGGTCTGCTGCCTTGCTTTTTAGCACCATCGACCTGACGTCAGTCAACAAAGCAACCAACACAGAAGAATGACTCTGGTATTTGGGCCGGCTGAGGGCTACCACAGCAGGGATAACCCCACAGATGATGACTACAACAGTGAAACCTGAAGAACATCGAGCAGACAGACTGCGAGCATCTGATAAAATGTAGTAGCACATCAGACTGCACGAGCTAGAAAAAGCTGAAGATAGCGCTGACACCCCTTATTGCCCTGATGTTGGCTAGGTACAGCAACATTGACTGTGAAGAACAATTAGTGATGCCATGAGACCCAGGATTCTGAAGTACTCGCATGCAGAGACAGAAGCGTGACGGGAAAATCCCTGGCTAGAGAATTTTTTTCCTGTGGAAGAAAGCTCTTTGTACTGATCTTTCTAGTTGACACCCCAGGAACACAATCCCCCGTGACAGAGTCAAAAGGTACTTTCAAAATGTTCTCTTGCAATCCCAACCTGCATAAAAAAGATCTCTCTCACAAGTGACAGGTTCCTAATACTTTGATAAGTAAACTGTCCAACTAAGGAATAATGTGGAGGGTTTATATCAGAAGATATAAGTTTCAGAACTTCGAATCTGATATGGTCAACACCATATGAAAGAAGTCTTGAAACTTAGAATCTTTTAACGGAGATCTCCATACACAGCGGAAAGGGAAGATATCCCTTTTCTGCACTGTAGTGCAATCTCAGATTTGGTATATTTAAGTAGCGAGGGGTCTGGGGTGCAGAGCACCCTAATGTGAGGGTGCAGGGGGGCTTGCCCCCCTGCTTAAAGCATTTAAATGTTTTTTTTGTAGGTTATGTTTTATTATATTTTCAATGTTTCATGACTTCGACTACACGGTGTTGACCACATCAGATTAGAAGTTTTGAAACTTCGATAATGTAATATAGACCCTGATGTGGATACTCTGCAGCCTGTAAAGGACAATGATAGGAGCTAACCACATGTTAAACTTGGAGCAGTAGACAGTCCAAAGGGTAAGGCAGAGAAGGGAGTGGGACCCAAACACACAAAGCCTTAAATGAGGATAAGCTGGGAAACATATTTTAAACCAAAAGGTTAGATATAAAACAAAAAAAAAAAAAAAATACAAATGAGAGAGAGGAAGAAGGGTTTGTGAAATGACAGCATTTTGAACTCTGACATTATCACATACTGGTTTAGGAAATAAAGGCCCAGAACTGGTATCCAGGATCATCTGGGAGATTCTGAAAACAGTTATGCAAGCCGCCTCAGAGTTCCAGTGGCAACAATTCTGGACGCATTTACAGAGTCGTATACATAAAAACCACACAAAGCAGACTTGGTCCTCATGGGAGGGAAATGCAAATAAAAAACACTCATCAAATGTTCACAGTTAGAAAAAAATTAACACATGAACCTGACAATTCAACATTCTAAAAATTAAAACTGCAGAAGCATACACTTTCGCCCAAACTTATTTTACCATCCTTGTTTGAAGTGGAAGGATTAGAATTAAAATGCTTGGGAGCAACTGGATTAACTAAAGCTATATCTACTGTATCAAGTCTGGGACAAACATATAAAAAAAACTGAAAGACAGAGGAACTTGCATTTTATCTTCTTTCTTAGGTGATTAGGTGAAGCAGGCAGGCTCTTGGGGAAAACAGACAAATCTTCACTGATGCTGCCAACACCAGGGGGCTAGGTTTTCGGAATTCCAGTTGTAACAGATCATGGGATTTTCTGAGTGACTGGGGAAACCTCAGTTTTCTCCCATTGAAACACAAGCATATTCAGAAAGAAAATCCCTCAGAGGGAGATGCAGACACCATGTTCTCTTCAGAGTCTGAATCAAAATCAGAGGAGAAAGATCTGCATCTTTCCCATCACATTCTACAGATTTAATTTCATCAGGGAGAGAGAAATAATTTTCTTTTACTAGAAACCACCTTGCATCTTGAGCCAGACCTAATAAAACTACTCCTGTCCAGTGGAAGTGGTTTAAGAAAGGAAAAAAAAAGTGTTTAGTTTTCTGGAGTTTTTGCCAGGAAAGTTGGAGCAGACAGGTTTATTAATGTCAGCAACAACTTCCTAAGGATGGGCACAACATTCTAAGAGGGTGCACAGTCTCTTTCTCTCTCTTCCCTCAAGACTGACAAGAGTGGCTCTCCCTTGCCTACTAAGGGGACACAAACAGCCACAGGGGACATAACTAACCCCATGTCCACAGTAGCTGTATGGACAATACCAGAGATATCTGGGAGTGGGGAGGGAGAGTGGTCTGAAGAACAAGCTTTGGCCAACGAGTCATCCACCTGTGGCTGAGACAAATTGCTAGCTTGCTGTGGTGGCAAAAGCTAACTTCTTATTGTTGACATCAGTACTACCAACCATGGGACCGGTAGTTTGTTCTATGGTCAAGCCTAAAATGGTATTTCTTTCCTGAAGAAAAAAAAGCACAAGCCCGTAAAATATAAAAAAGTATATAAAATTATACTTTTCACAATCGAAACACAGCAAAGATCAAATACACTTGATCTGCCTGAAAAAGTTAGTTTCACCACAGAAAAGTTATACAATGTTTAAAACAACTTTAAAACTGTCAAAAATAAAAGTGTGCTCTTGTTTAAAAGTACAGTAAAGTCATGGAACATTCAGCAAAAACACATGCCTAGCTTACAAATACCTTCCTAAACAGAAAAGAGACTAAACAATGAATGTGAAAGGCTTCTCCCTCAAAGGGAACTTATCTGCCCAGCAATGGAACAGCACAAGTCAACTGTAAATCCCCGAAAACCTGCAAAGGAGGGTCCTTTTGATAGTAAAAAAGCTCGGGCTTGGCATCTAAACCTGTCTTTGTCAGCTCACCTCGAACTAACAGTTTGGGTAAGTGGAAGGTGCCCTGAAGTTTTGAAAGCTAGCCAGCAGTTGTACCTTTAGCAGGATACATAGCCCATACAGCTTAGGCTACTGTAGCAGTGATAAATATGACTATCAAAATGCATGCTGCATCAAACAGAAGAAAAATGTTTCCATTTCATATGCTTTACAACCCCTCTTTTACATATTCATATTTTCTTATTACTGTCAGTCTTCAATAAATTCACTAAAAGCAGCAAGACAAAAACCTTCATTCAGAACAGAATGGCAGCAAGTTAGGACTACACATAATGTAAAGTTATGCAAAACCTAACATGGCAGAGCTGCAGACTAAGCACATGAAACAAAGAACAGACTAGTCTCACGATACCTTTCGGAAAATTCTTTCCAATCACAATTCGTATCCTTAAATGACAGTAAAAATATACGATCATTCAAAACCTGCCAATGTTGATACATCTCCTGCATATTCTCATACACTAAACTGCTTTCCCATGATTTCGTCCATTCAGTAAATTCCATTTATGCAAACAATGCTGTATTCCTTTTAGAACTTATAACAAGACAAGGACAAACTATATCAAACATGAATGCGCCCTTCTTGAAAGCAGTTAAAGCCATCAATGTTCCATAACATATCACTGTTTTAGGGATAATAGGCAGAACTATTGACTTGTTTAAACTTGAGGGTTTACTTAAGCTTGCAACATACAGCTGATGTTCCCATGCCTCACAGAATACAAACATGTTTCTGGCCTAAAATACAGAAATCCATTTTGACAGTTGTAATGCGAGACATAATTCTACTACGGAAAATTCATTCTGACACTTACAATATAGAAAGACATGTCTAACTTACCCAAAGTAAACCCTCAAAGCTTAGTACTCCGAGGAAAGTATGTATAAGCACAGTCTCCCAAACAAACTCAGTGCTGCCACCATGTCTCCATTTGTAAACAAATACTCAAAAAATATGGCACTGATTACACATCATTACCCATCCCTGCATTTAAATGCCAAAATATTTGTACATTAGTCATCTATCTATACTTTTCAGTAATGACCCGAGCTGTTAAACAACAAAGGGGTCCCTGGACCAGTTCATTAACCCACCTCGGCAAAGTATACTAAAGAAAGAAACCCAGAGGATATCACTGCCCCTTGAAGGAACTGCTCCCTAGAAGGCTAGTGTCTGAAGATATACAGACCACTTGTACCACATACCAGAAGACCTACATTGCTGTTTTGCTTGGGCAGCAGTGACAGTAGGTACAGGTACAGTGAGACAGCTCGTGTCCCTGTATAATCACTGTGCACATATGCTGCATCTTCCTGTGTCTCAAATATCTGATGCACTGGTTTTGAATGCCTAGGGTTTTTTAAAGTTGTCAACACTCCATATATCCCAGCAAAGGCTCCATCTGATTAACACTGACCTGCTGTGCTCCTGCACCATTTTCCCCAACATCAGCTCAGGAACATAGGGTGAGGGTCCGAATGGACGATGAAGTCAGCAAGCAAATGAGAGTAGTGCTGAAATTGAATTCATACTCAAGTCTTGGCGAGTACCTTCGCGAGGTGGACCCTATTTACACAACCTCACCAAGGCGACACTGGTAAAAATAGACTATTTACATAGCTGGGTGCACAAGACCCACGACTAAAAAAGTGCTCAATCCTGGTAGAGGCACTGGTGCCAGGACTGGAAAAAAAAGGACAATGCAGAATCCTCAAAATACGGAAACATTCCTACAACGGGGCCAAGCCAGGCCCATGGGAGGATGGCCCCCTGTTTTAGAAGGAAGCAGAAGTCCACAAAAAAAAAAATGATGGGCCTAAGAGCAGCCATAAAGGCGATAGAGTGGACCACTGAGAATAAGAAATAATGTAGTGTTACTATAATGCAAAAAGCCCAGAATTTCCAGACAAAAGACATACAAAATGATTGAGAGAGAAATTCAAGGAAAGAAAAACACATCCGCAAGAAACTGTCAGAAGCTTCAAATGAAAATTTGTGCTCATTGATGCAACAGATTTGTGAAAAACAGTATATATATCAAGAAACTTTGATCTGTTTGGAAAAAGAAGCATCTGAGAAAGTGTGAAAATATAAACAAAACCTAGACATACTTGAGCAAAATAAAATATGGACATGGGAAAAAGATTTAATATGGTGCAATATTTATGCAAAGGAGAAAGCCAAATTAATCAATATAAAGAAGGCAGCCCCAAAGATATTCAAAAAGAAATATAGGCAAAGGCATCCCGATATGGACTTTTTTACAATAAAAAAAAAAAAAAAAAAAATCACAAAGATGGAACATAGAAAAGATCAGTAAAGTAGAAGTTAAAAAACAGAAAAGTAGAAGTTAAAAAAAAAAATAAAAGCTAAAGTTAGAGTGCCTGCAAAGTGAAGGATTTGGTGTAGAAGATCTAATACAGGTTATATCACAGCATGATGGAGCGAGTCCCCAAAGTAAGGGGAAACAGGAAGCTAAGGAAACAACTGAAGAGGAAATATGGACATGGGAAAGACCGATTTAATATGATGTAATATTTAAAGCAAAGGAGAAAGCAAAACTAACAAATACAAAAAGAGCAGCACCAAAGATATTTGAAGAGAAATACAGGCAAAGGAATCCAGCCATGGAAAACTTTACAATACAAAAAATAAAACGACAAAGAAGAAAAGTAGAAAAGATTAGTAATAGAAAAGTTAAAGAAATAGAAACTTAGGTTATGGAGAACCGCAAAGTGAAGGATTCAGTGTAGAAAATTGAATGCAGAAAGCACTACAACAGGATACAGCAATGGATATCCAAATTAAGGGGAAACTAGTAACATGAGGCAATTGGTCAGGTGCCATATCAAGATATTTTGGAGCCTTCCACAGGAAATCAGTATAAACGTTCACTTGAAGCTAGACAGCAAGGAAAGGAACAGCAAACTGTGACGCAGTCAGTGTTGAGGAGTGATAGAGCAACAGTTGGCACAGGATGAAATTAAAGAGAAGGTACCACAGGAAGTTGCTATAGAAAGTTCTATAGAATGCCCACAGGAAATGGAAAAAAGAAGTTATGTCCTTACCATAACGTTCCACGTGAGTTAATCTCACCTTTTTGTTCTTACACGTGGGTTCGGAGCCGATCCCTCTGCTCAGAGTCGGCCGCTTTTCAAGCTCAGACTCACAGAGAAGCTTGAGACCTAGTGTACAACCCATGATGCTCTACTGTATATCCTCAGATCTAGTATGCTGCAACCAAAGACAGCCTACAGGAAGAAAGAGAACTATAGTGCCTACCTATCTAGGTAGCTATAGGTTTGTAGAAGGAAGAAACAGTCTTGCCCAAGAAGACAGGTTGGCAAAACTCTACCAATCCATCAAGGCAACCATCTTTCTCAACAGGAGGGGGAAGGTGGGAGGGAATGCAAGAACAAAAAGGCGAGATGAACAACTCACATGGAACGTTATGGTAAGGACATAACTTCTTTATGTGAAGTTGTTCTATCTTGCCATTTTGTTCTTACACGTGGGTAGCGTCCCAAGCACGCTAATCCTGGGTGGCTCATGGGAGAACATTCCTGAGCACAGTGGAACCAAAGGAAGCCCTGTCCCTGGAGGTCCTGTCCACTTTGTAATGAATGGTAAACGTGTGAGGTTTTGACCACGTGGCAGCTGCACAGACGGTACCCAAGGGCAAACTAGCTGCATGAGCTAATGACGTAGAAACAGCCCGGGTAGAATGGGCTTTGACATTATTTGGTAATTGTTGGTTAGTGGAGGAATAAATGAATTTAATGCAGTCAGAAAGCCACTTGGATAATGTGATTTTTGATACTGCAGAACCACTCATTCTCTGCGTAAGAGACAAAGAGTAGATCAGATTGTCTGAAGTCTTTCGCTCTATCCAGGTAGAATCTTAACTGTCTGTGTAAATCAAGCTTGTGCAACATGTATTCCAGTCTGTTGGTATGGTGTCTGAAGAAGGTTGGAAGCTCAATGGACTGATTTAAGTTAGTTTCAGAACAGATCTTGGGGAGAAAGGTAGGGTTTGTCCTGAGAGACACCCTATCAGGGTGAAAAATCAAATATGGGGGCTTGGAGGATAAGGCTTGAAGTTCGGAGACCCTACGTGCATATGTAATGGCTACCAGAAATAGTTTTCCAAGACAGAAACTTTAAGTGACTGGATGAGGCGGGTTCGAAGGGGGCGAGCATCAATTGGGATAAAACAAGATTCAAATTCCAAGGAGAGACAGAGTCTGACAGGTGGTCTGAGATGTGGTGGGTCCCTTTCAAAAAGGCCTTACAAATTCTATGGGACATGATGTTAGACCCGTTAAACCCTACATGAAAATTGGAAATAGCAGCCAATTGAACTCTAATGGTGGCCGCAGCTGCACCATCATGGAACAAGGAAGACAAGAACTCTAAGATGGTATGAATAGGTGCCACATAAGGGACAGTGCCATGATGAGAAGCCCAGTGAACAAATCGTTTCCATTTGCTATTATATAGCTTCCTGGTAGACAGTTTATGAGAAGAAACTATAATATGTTGGACCACGGGAGACAAATCTTGAGACCTGGCTAATATGGGAATTGGAGCAGCCAAGCTGTCAGTTTTAGGAAGATGAGGGAGGGATGAAGAACTCCCGATGGATGAGTCAGAAGATCTGGCACTGGGTCCAGGATCCATGGTTCTTCCACTAGATACTTCTGCAGGAAGGGAAACCAAATCTGACGAGGCCAAGATAGGGCCATCAAAAAACTCACAGTCCTTCCCGGACTTCTGGCTTTCTGTATGAATTTGGGAATTGGCGGGAAGGCATATAGGAGGCCCGGGGGCCAATCATGTACGAGCGTGTCCCTTGGGTTGCTCCCCAGTGGGGGATAAAGGGCAAAGTAGCTGCTGCATTTGGCATTCATCGGAGATGCAAATGTGTCGCAGCAAGGCTGGCCCCATCTGCGGAAAATCTTGTCCACCACCTGTTTTGAGAGACCACTTGAGAGGCAACAGCATGGCCCTGCTTAGCTTGTCCGCTATCACGTTGGATGACCCCAGGATGTGCATTGCTATCAGAAAGCATCCGGTGGATACAGCCCATTGCCAAATTCTTAGGGCCTCTCGGCATAAGGGATACGATCTGGTTCCCCCTTGCTTGCTTGATGTACCAGACTACCGACATGTTGTAGGTCTGGATAGCAATTGTACCTGGAGGAGGAGAGTCGTGAAAGTGTTGCAGCGCTAGGAACACCGCTCTCAGCTCAAGGACATTTATATGCAAATGTGATTCCATGTTTGACCAAGTGCCTTGGACAGTCTTTACCCAAAATAGCCCCCCCCCCCACCCTATCAGGGAAGCATCCGTGGTCACTGTGGCTGTGGGTTGGGGAAGAACAAAGGGACATCAGATTACTACTTGGTCACTTGTTCAACCACCAATTGAGATCCTTCTTGCAAAGACTCATTAACCGAATCTCGTGTAACATGGGCAGTCGTTGGTAAGACCATTGTGTGAAGAGCAGCCACTGGAGTAACCACATGTGCATGCGCCCTAACAGGACTATCAGTGTAGCTGCCATTGTGCCCAATAGCTGCAGTATTTGGGATGCAGGAGCTTTGTTCTGGACCAACAGACTGGACAACTGACTTTTTAGAGATACAATTCTTGCTTGAGGCAACCTGATCCTTGAATTGACTGTGTCCAGTTCTGCTCCTATAAATGTAATATGCCGCGAGGGCGATAACCTTAAACTTCGAAAAATCTGTGTTATGCCCAACTGGGAACAAAGGTTTATGGTGTAGTCTCTTGCTTGGATTAATTGATGCCTGGAGGTGGCGGTGAGGAGCCAGTCGTCCTGATATGGAAACACCCGGAATCCCAAACGTCTCAGGTGAGCCGTGACCACTGCCATACATTAGGTGAACACTCTGGGGGCTGTGGTGAGACCAAAGGGCAGGGCTCTGAATTGGTAATGACTGGCCCCCAGCCGGAAACGCAGGTGATCTCTGGATGATCTGTCCATTTTGATGTGGTAGTAAGCATCCTTGAGATCTATAGAGCACATCCAATCACCCGTTGCTAAGAATGGAAGAATCGATTGAAGCATGACCATCCGGAACTTTTCCTTCTTGATGAATGTGTTGAGTTTGCTGAGGTCCAGTATGGGCCTCCAGTCCACTGTTTTTTTTTGGAACTAAAGAACCTTGAGTAAGTTCCGGATCCTATTTGGTCCGCCGGGACTGGCTGGATGACTCCTGTCTAGCAGGTTCCGGATTTCTATGGCTGCTAGCTTTCTCAGACTGGGTGGAACATCTGGAATCCTTGTACACATGGGGGGGGGGGGGGGTTGTAAAGGAAATGTAGTAACCTCCAGCAATTATGACTTTTACCCAAGAATCCATTGTAATGTTTAGCCAGGCGTTTGGGTATAAAGCCAAGCGACCCCAGACTGCCTCCAGGAGGACAGCCGGGCTTCCTTTCAGGAACGCTGATAGGGCTTACCAAAGAACTGCTCCCTGTCACCCTGGTTTTGCAGACCGCCTATGCCGTTTGGATGGCGTCTTCTGTTTTTGCCCCCTCCTCTGCCCCTAGAGGGGGTATCCGTAGGTGTGCTTTGGAAAGCTCCTTGGGGTTTTCGGAACCACATTTTTCCACTTTGTTGCCCTTTGGGGTACAGTCTAGTTGGAGTGGAAAAACGGACGCCTACAGCAAACAGAGTCTTTCCTTCTTGTTCACACCTAGTAAGTGTCTCCTTAACTTTAGGCCCGAACAAGGCAGAACCATCGAATGGGGTACTGACGAAGGAAGATTTGAAGGCTTCCGCAAAGGAGCCAAGGTGCATCCAGGACCGTCTCCGAAGAGCTATCGCTGAGCCTGCCGCCCTACTCGATCCATCGGCAGCATAAGAAATGAGTCGCATGGATGAGTTTACTATCGAATTGAGGGTGTTGAGTTGTGCAGTCACCTTCTCAGAAACTGCATCAGCTGCGTTACCCTGAAGAGCATCACCCAGCTCTTTAACGAGATCTCAAAGGCGGGTAAAATGGGTCAGGTAGTTGAGCGATCTAATGGAAAATGCCGCAGAACTAAATATGCATTTCCCGCACCGGTTCATCGTCCTAGAATCCCTATTAGGAACATGGACAGAAGAAGTAGTTTCAGACATCTATTTCTTGGTGGCTGCCGCCACCACCATGGCATCTACCGGGACTCCCTTGGTAAGAAAAGCCTTGTCAGTAGGGGAAGTAAACTTGTTGGGCTTACGAGGGACTGGTTCCACTGAGTCAGGGACTCGCACGTCCTTCGAGCAACCAGCTCCAATCAATTCATCGAAGGGCGGGATAACCTAGGAGGTGGATGATTGAGATCCAAAGGCCTTCAGGAGGACAGACTCATCCTCAGTAGGGGCAAGGGATTGCCAATCACCCCTCTGTCTTAAGATCTCCAATATGTCTACAAATAAGACATCCTTTGAAGGGGATCGTGGGGACCCTTCTGATTCCTCCAATGTCAGGGATTCCTGTAGGGAATCCAAGTGCCTCCTCTTGCACAGTCTCTTCCTAGGTACATAATCAGTGGGAGCATCTGGTGAAGTGCCTATAGAGGCGGGGCCACCCAGCCCTGGATTCCGACGCTTGGTGGGGACCTGTGGGGAAGAGGTAGAACGAGACCCTTTAGGGGGAGGGGAAGACAGATCCGAGGAGGTAGTGGTTTTAGCAGACAAGACCTTCCTCATGGCAAAGGCACCAGAATCTCAGTCCGAGAAGTCTGTCGGCTCCGAAGAGGCCGGCAGCTCTACCCGAGCCGAGACCCCCCGCTCCAATCCAGAGGTCGGAGCCGAAGCCACCTGCGCCGACGCCCTGAGGGGAAGGGTCGGAACAGAGGCATAGGTTTCAACTCTCCACCCCAGAGCCAGCGAGGGAATGTCGGCCCAGAGACACCCCGGTCGGAACAGAGGAGGAAATCAAGGTCGATGGAGCAGAGGGAGGTAGAACAAACCTCAGCTCCGAGGGCTCTACCAACATCGGTTCCATCCGTCCCGGCTCAGAGAGCTCGACTGGCTTTGGAGGAGGAGGGGAAGAAATTATGGCTGGGGTGTCAGGCTTAAAAGCAGAGTGGCTCGAAGCGGACAGCATTTTGGCCAGGGCCGGGTTCTCTAAGAGCCTCTTAACCACTCTGTCCAGGTCCACATCAGAAAGCCTCGAAGAATGCGTCGAGGGATGGGTCGAAGGAGCCGAAGATAGTACCGATTGAAGAATTGGAGACTGAGGAGTCTCCAATATCGGATCCACAACTGGGCTCTGAGGTAATGGATCGATGCATGGCTCCAAGGGCTGTGCAGCCGATGCACGAACCATACCAGAGGAACTCTGAGCCGATGACTTGGGCTCTGAGGATCCCTTGGAAGACTTCGACCCCTTCGAAGCCTTGGAAGAGAGGTCAGCCTTGTCTAAAGAAGCCTGAAATTCAGGCTTCAGAAGTCCCCTATCTACCAGCTTCCTGCACCTTTCCAAGAGAACCCTGGCGCTAAAGGAGTGGCAGATACAGCCACACCTCTTGTAGGTGAACAGAACCCAAACAGTACACTCAGGTGGAGTGGTTGTCTGTAACAGACATTTTTTGACCACACTCACACCTTTTGAATCCTGACTTTTGTTTTTCTGACATGTTAACAATATAAATTCAGGTCCCTGAATTCTCAATATAATAGCAAAAACACAACAGTTATCTATCTAAATATTAACTAGAATACGTATTTAACCAAGAACAATTTTTTTTTTTTACAGGATATATATGTCAGAATATACAACTACCTAAGATTATATAATGAGCAAGAAAAGAGAGCACACGCACAGGCCGACAGAGCCCTGTCACGCCCAAACAGATGAGAGGCCTAAAAAGGCCTGAAGAGAAATACTTCAAAAAATTTAACTAGAGCTAAACAAACAGGCTATAGCCTAATACTATAGAATATCACTTCTATTTTAACAATACAAGATATTATTCAGAAAAATCTTCTATAAATATAGAAAAAATAAGTCACTGGCCCGAGCTTCCTCCGACGAGCTGTAGATCCGTTGCAGCGGCAAACTAGATCTGGGGATATACAGTAGAGCATCATGGGATATACACTAGGTCTCTAGTTCCTCTGAGAGTCTGAGCTTGAAAAGCGGCAGACTCTGAGCCGAGGGATCGGCTCCGAACCCACGTGTAAGAACAAAACAGCGAGATAGAACTTCACATCAAGGTATATGCCCCCAGTTTGGACAGAAATGAACTAAGAAGAGTTGCTTGATTTAATAGACATGGATGGATATATTAAGATCAATGAGAGAAAGAAGGTCAATAAAACCCAAAAAGTCAGAAGTCTGATAAAACAAATGAATGCAGTAATTAGAACTGTCCAGACAGATCCATGTGTGATAGCAGAAATAAACAGGATATATTACCGCGCTGCTAAATTAATAAAGGATAAAGTTCTACCACAAGAACACAGGGTAGTGAGGGAAAGGAAGGCGAGAAAGTGAATATCCTGGAAGTATCAAATACAGAAAACTATAAAGCAATTAAGACAAGTGTCACTCTTAGAAGACTATGGAAGAGGGAACAAAGCAACAAAAATACTGAGAAAGGTAGATGTGATTAAAGCAATGCACAGTACTACAACAGACCAGGATCTATCACACACCATCACAAATAAGCTAAAAATTTCAGCACAAGCGGAAAAACTTAGAGGATGCACAGATAAATATAAAGGAAAGGTACAAAATAATAAATTTATGGATGATGCAAAAAAGTTAGAAAGAAAGCTGGGAAATAAGGCAAAAGGAATTGAAAGACCACAAAAAAGAGGACGTAGATACATTTTGGAAAAGTATCTATAAAGATCCTATGGAATATAATGATACTAAATGGATAGAAATAAAAGAAAGAACAAGTTTAAAAGGTGCAGGATATGAAATGGGATGAAGTACCAGCCAGAGAGATTGGAACAAAGTCAAGAAAAGCCTCTAACTGGAAAACCCCAGGCCCAGATGCAATACCTAACTTTTGGTTAAACGTATTAACATCTTTGCACAAGGAATTACCCATGAATATTAACAATTTATATGCGAACCCCAGACACCAACCTGGCTAACAGGCAAAACAATGCTCCTTAAGAGTGAGCCTGCAAACTACAAACTACCCTAAAAATTAAAGGCCAATAACCTGCCTTCAGACAACGTATAAACTATACTGATGCTGACAGAGTTTACAGTCATTTAGAAGAAAACTCAATTATGGCAGTAGAATAAAAGAAAGTCATATGGGGCAAAAAGTCATTTTGTTGTTAAAGTCATACTGGAGAACTGTAAAAAAGGGAAGAACTTGAGTACGGCATGGATTGACTATAAAAAACATTTGACAGTATCCCACATTCATAGATAAAAGAGTGCTTAAAAATGTATGATACACCCTATACTGATCAACTACATTACAGTGACCATGAAAGAGTGGCAGACCACTCTGCAATTAAGTAATGATAAAGGACAGATTATCCCAGGGATAAAAATTCAAAGGGGGATAAGTCCAGGGTGACTGTCAAAGTTGCTATTCTGCCTTGCCATTAACCACTTAAGCGGTTTACTTAATTTAGGCCAGGACTACAATTTGGCTCCTAAAAATACAACAAAGTGTAAAGACTTCCCTTCTCTGTTGATTTAAAACTGTACAGCTCAGACGAGGAACTGAAAGCACAACTGCAGGTTGTCAAAACTTTCAGGATGATACAAGAACGTCACTTGCTCTTGCACCAGGAAAACATCACTTTGGGACAAGAATGTGATATAAAGAACTTGAGCAAGAGGGAATGTATAAATATTTGGAACTTGAAGGATCAGCAATAAAACAAACAAACGAGAATAAAACTTAGTAAGGAATACTTCAGAAGACAAATTCTGAAAACAGCATTGACATCTAGGAACAAAATCCAGGCTATAAAACCAATTTGTTCTTCCTGTCACAACTTCACAGTTTTGGAGTGATTGACTGGCCCCAAAATGTGTTGGATAAATTAGGTAGGAAAACAAGGATGCTTCATGCTCGCCAAATGATTTATAAAAATTAGTGTATACTAAGATTACATATGCCCCATTCCGAAAGAGGGATGGGCTTCCTTAAAATTGATTACATGTACAGATCTGCAATCGTGAGACTCCACATATACCTGCTGATCTCACAATACCCAATGTAGTGAAAGTCTTGAAACAGAGAAGAAATCTAAAATGACTTCTCTGCTTAATTCAGTAGAAGCATACTGGCGTCAAGCAGGAATGGAAATCAAACCAGAAGTAGATAAAAATCAGGCAGCAACTGGATGGGTCAAAAAACAAATGAAATATAAAGTAAAGGACCAGATGAGAAAGCAAGAAATGTGGAAAAAGCATGAATATAGGTTGCAAGTATAGAAAACTTCTGGAAGAACCTCATGTTTATCAGGAACGAACACAGGAATGGTTATGGAGGCGCAAATTCAAACCAAGAGATGAAAGGTTAATATTGGCAGCCCAATACAGTGGGCTACATACACATGGGTTTACAAAAAGTCCATTGATCATGTGGGAGAAACAGACAAATGTAGGCTATGTAAAAACAAATTTTTTTAAAAGTCGCACACCTTGTTGCTGGGTGTGACATACTTATGCCAGAAGGACTGTACACTGAAAGGCATAATAATGTGGCAAGACTGTTACACTGGGGATTGTGCAAACATTATGGTACTGAAGTGGATGAAAATCACTGAAAACATGAGCCACGAAGCATCATAGAAAATGAAGTTTATATCACGAGATCACCCATTACCAACAGTTCAAAAGACAGATAAAAAACAGGTCCAAGAAAAGACAAGACAAAAGTTGCACTGATCATTGAAACTGCTACACCCAGTGACTACTGATCATTGAAACTGCTACACCCAGTGACTACAGTGTCCTGTGTACAGATAGACGCAAAGTCATAAAATAACGGGCTCTGCAGGTAGAAACATGAGCAATGTGGAAGAAATATCCCCAATCAGTTCCCGTAGTAACTGGAGCAACGGTCTTATAAAAAAAAAAAAAGAATCGTTTTTAGATATGTAACCCCGTACGAATTGCAGTAGTCGTCATTACTAGGCACACTGCAAGTGCTGTGAAGAGCACTTCTGGCTTACAAAGATTGAAACAATACACATTTCATGAACTTTAACTGTACTTTCACTTAGGAATTGGGTCCATTCCCATCATAGTATTAAAAACCCAAAAGATTTGGAGAAATTAAACAAGTGCGAGTCTGAACTGTACGAACTCCTACATTTTTCATGTTCATCTGCAGACGACCCATGCAGAATGCTGCACAACAGCATAGTACAGTTGTGTACATTTATCATAAATGTAGATGTTAGAGTGTATTCACTGTTGCAGTCATTACATTTGAGTAATCTGCTGGCAGGTTGCCCTCAGTTGGCCTGAATATCAAAGTCTTGGGTCCTGCGTCGGCTGCTGTCTCCTCTTCCATGACGTCAGGTCGTCAGAGGTATAAAAAACATGCAGCCAACATCATTTTATTCAGTTTTTCTTGCCCCAGATGTCAGGTGCCCACCAAACTGAGAGTATGTGTGTGTGTGTGTGTATATATATATATATATATATATATATATATATATATATATATATATATATATATATATATATATATATATGTAAATGCACTTTTAGCAACATAAACTTTACCTTCATCTAAAAGCAAATACACCACAAAGGCTTTAGAATATAGTGAAGGAAAGAGAAGTTTTAGAAAAAAGGGGGATGGTGGGTAACCCAGACTGCAACAGTGAATACACTCGAACATCTACATTTATGGTAAGTGTACACAACTGTACCATGTTCTTTGTGTTTCACTGTTGCAGTCATTACATTTGGGTAGAATCCCAAAGCTATGGATGGGAGGATGGAACTAAATAGCATTAGGAGCAGCTATAAGGCCCTGCAGAAAGTACAGTTTTGTACCTACCATAAATGTAGATGTTAGAGTGTTCACACTGTTGCAGTCCTCACACTAGGGTTATCCTGCCGTCAGGCGGTCCTGCAGTTGGCCAGAGTTCCAAAGTCTTGGTCAGGCGTCGGTTGTGGTCGCTTCTTCCCTGACGTCAGTGCGCCAGGGGTATACAAGAGGCATCAGACACCATTTTCTTCAGTTTTTCTTGCCCCAGATGTCAGGTGCCCCCAAGTAGGTGGGCAAAACATATTGCCAGTAAAACATGTAAAGGAAATACAATGAATACCTTTAGTTACAAGCAAATACACCACAAAGGTTGTACCAGATAGGAAGGTATAGAAAAATTCAGCTAGGTCAGAGGGGATGGAGGGAGGGTAACCTGGACTGCAGCAGTGTGAACACTAACATCTACATTTATGATAGGTACAAAACTGTACTATGTTCTTCGTGTTGCACTGCTGCAGTCATCACACTTGGGTTGAATCCCAAAGCCAAGGATGGGCAATGTAATTAAACAGGGTTTGGAGAAGCTAGTAGGCCCTGCAGAACTGCAGTGGCAAAGCCAGCTCTGGTTTTAGAGTATAGAGGTAAGTGGTAGTGCTTGGTGAAGGTGTGCACTGAACTCCAAGTTGCAGCCTCCAAAATATCCTTGGTTGGTACACCCCTGAGAAAGGCTGTTGATGTAGCTGTAGCCCTGGTGGAATGGGACCCAATGCTAGCAGGTACCGGTTTCCCATGATGTGTGTAGCAGAAATGGATACAACGTCCTATCCATTTTGAAATGGTCTGTTTTGAGATGGCTTTTCCTTGTGATCCTGCAGCATAGGATACAAAGCTGATCAGATTTTCTGAAAGCCTTAGTTTTATCCAAGTAGCAACGTAATTGCCTGTGAATGTCCAAAGAGTGCAGGAGCCTTTCTCCTTTGTTCTGGAGGTTTGGGAAAAAGGTGGGCAAATGAATGGTTTGGTTTAGGGCCACACTGGAAACCACCTTTGGCATAAAGGAAGGGTTAGTTCGTAGAGCGACTCTGTCTTGATGAAGGCTCCATTGCCATTAGGGCCTGTAGCTCCGAGACTCTTCGTTTTGAAGTTATTGCTAGCAGCAGGGTAGTTTTCCATGATAGAAACTGTAGATCAACTGTAAAAGCTGGTTCAAAGGGCGGCAGTGTTTTTCCAGAACAAAGTTGAGATCCCAAGTTGGTGTTGGTGCTCTCCTGGGCGGTCTTATGTTCTTAGCCCCTCCGAGGTACTGTCTTAGCAGTGGATGTGAAAAAACAGGAGGATCCGTGTTGTAGTGAGCTGAAATCGCTGAGGCGTGGATCTTAACAGACGAAAAAGAAAGAAAGTCCTTTGTGCAACAACTCAGTTAAATATTGTAGAATCTGAGGAATGTTTGGAACAAGGGGATTATGGCCTTTAGCCTGGTTCCAGGCGCAAAATCTTTTCCATTTGTCTGAATAGGCTTTCCTGGTGCTGGGCCCTCCTTGCCTCCAGAATGACATCCATAACAGCTTTAGGGAGGAATGTTGGCTGGTTGCTTAGGTAATTTGCCATGCAGCCAGATTTAAAGTCTTGAGCTGGCTGTGTAGAATCGGAATGTTTTGCTGCGTGAGCAGGTGAGGAAGAGGAGGCAAAATCCATGGTGGGCTGTGAGCCATGTTCCTTGGTATTGGATACCAGTGTTGGCGTGGTCAGTCTGGAGCAATGTGCATCATTTGTGGCCTCTCTAATCTGACTTTCAGCAGCATCTTTACTAGAAGAGGCAGTGGAGGAAAGGCATACACTGTTAATGTTTTCCAACTGAATGACAGGGCGTCCACTTTCCAAGCTAGTGGGTGGAATGTCCTTGTGCAAAATTTCTGAAGTTGGTAGTTTTGGGGGTTGGCAAACAGATCTATGTCTGGGCATCCCCATTTTATCATTGCAAATACTTGTGGATCTAGTTTCCACTCGTGAGGATCCATGATGTTTCTGCTTAGATAGTCTGCCAATGTGTTTTTCTTTCCTGGCAGGAATTGTGCTTGTAGATGAACTTGGTAGGTCAGTGCTGTGTTCCACAAGGTCATTGCTTGCCTGCATACGGGGTAGGTGTGTGTGCCCCCTTGCTTATGTACCACATTACTGTGGTGTTGTCAGTCTTTATTAGAAGTTGTCCTGGATGTAGGAGGTCCTTGAAAGCTGATAGGGCATTTTGTACAGCTAGCATTTATTTCTGACGGATATGCAGATGCCTTTGATCTGTAGACCATTGGCCCTGAATGCACTGCCCTGCCATGTGTACTCCCCAGGCATAATCCGATGCATCTGTCGTTACAGTTTGCCTGGCTGTGGGTAAGGTAAAAGGCTGACCCTTATTGAGGTGACATGCCTGAGCCCACCATAGAAACTCCTGTTGAAGGCAGGAAATGAGTGGTATTATTGTTTCCAAGCTGTGGCTGTGCCGAGTCCATATGCTTTTCAGGTACCATTGTAATTTCCTCATATGCAGTTTTGCAAATGGTATTAGTAGTATGCAAGATGCCATGAATCCAAAGGACTACAGAATTTTTCTTGCAGGGAGTTGGGTCTTTGTTGCCATCATTTTGAAGTACTGAGTCAGCTGTTCTTGCTTTGTCTGGCGTGAGGTAAGCCATCTGGGCTGTTGTATTTAAGCTGGCACCCAGGAATATTATGGTTTTCAGAGGGCAATCGTTTTCGTTTACTGTGTACCCTAGGCAACTTAATAGGTGTTTGACAAATGCCAGATGCTTTAAAAAAATGCCCTTGCTTTCTGCTTGAATAAGGCAGTCGTCCAGGTATGGATATATTTGAATTCCTCTGTCTGCAGTATGCAATTACTGGTGCCAGGCATTTTGTGAAGACCCAGGGCACAGTATAAGCCAAATGACAGTGCAGAGAATTGATAAGGAGTTGAACCTGCAATAAATCGGAGGTATCTTCTGCAATTTTGTCTGATAGGGACATGCAGGTATGCCTCCTTGAGATCCAACGTTACTAGCCAAGCCTTCTTGCCCAGCATGGGAAGAAGCTGCTGTAGTGTTAGCATCTTGAATTTGGGTACCTGGAGATAAGTGTTTAGAATTGAAAGGTCCAGAATGGGTCTCCAGGCTTTGTCCTTTCTGGGGACTAGAAAGAGTCTTAAGTAAAATCCTTGTCCTTGCTCTTATGTAGGTACCTGTTGAATGGCTCTCATGTCCATGAGAGCTATAATTTGTTTTTGAGCCTCTGCCCATTGATTTGATGGCAGGTTTGGCATTCTTTTTATCCTTGGCAAAGTGTGAAAGTGGAATCTGTATCCTTGTGAGACAATATTTAGGACCCATTTGTCTTTTGTGATGAAGTGCCAGTTGTCTGCAAAGTGTGCTAATTTTCCTCCCAAGAGAGATTTGCTTGGCAGTCTGAGGGTTAAGTCATTGCGTTTGTCTTCTGATAGCTTGTGGCCTGTCTTCTCCTCCTTTCCGGGTTGCAGTACTCCATTGTCGAAGCTTCTAAGGGCCTTGTGACTGACCTCTGCCCCTTGGGCATCTATATTTGCCCCTCTGTGGTCTGTCAGAAGCTGGAAAGGACCAGTTTTTTGTTGGCCAATTTCTGCTGAAACGAGGGGGTTGGACCTGTACAAAATCCTTGACAGTCTGCATAGATTTTGCCTTATCCTCCATTTTCTTTAAAACCTCTTCTGCTTTACACCAAATAAAACATCCTGCTGTAAAGTTGCATCCAATAACTTTGCTTTAACATGATCAGGTAGGGTTTGTTCTTTTAACTAAGCATGTCTACATATGACAGACCCAGTCACTGCTGCTCTACAGGAAGCCTCCAATGAATCAAATCCACATTGTAAAGTATGTTTTCCCACTTGTTCAGCTGCATGCAACAAATCCTGCATTTCCTTGAAATCAGGCTGCTCTGAATGTGTGATAATTTTTTGTTTTAACCGAGACATTAGATATTGCTGATATTTCAGCATGTGAAACTGGCAATTTAAGGCCCTCATAGCCAGGGTAGAGTAGATGAGGTATATACTTTCTTTCCCCATCTGTCTAGTGCTCTGGAATCCCTTTCAGAGGGTACAGGATTTTTAGCAATAGAGGCCTTAACCCCTCTGGGACCCTGGGAAATGGTTTCTGGATAAGCAACATGGCTTTTATATAGGAATTTGTGCGAGTCAGAGACTCTGTAGTATCTGTCTAGTTTGGCTGGTGCAGGAGGGAGAGAGTCTGGATTAAAGCTAGATTCTAAGTAAACATCATCCACAATGTCTAACACGGGAGGGATAGCAAGTTGTCTGTGCTGGGGTAGTAAAAGGAACTCACTGAGCCTTTTCTTAGAATCAGAGTAATCCTGGCCTTCCCAGTGGAAATGTTCCCTCATGGTATGTAAAGTTTCCCCAAAAGATTAGTCTTCTGGGGGAGATGCTGAGGGAATAGACTCTTCAGCATCAGAATATTCATAAGGGGGAAAAGAGTATTCCTGTTCCTCAGAAGAATCCGAGGAAATTCGGACCTGGTCAGAGGAAGCATAATCCTCCTCCTGTCTTGGCCTTTTAATCAGGAGGGGGATGGGAACCCCTGATTAGGGCAATTAAATCTTCAGCCATCTTAAGCATCTGTTTCTTAGGCATGGGGCCTTGTACTGGAGACTGCTGTACAATCTTTTGTTTTTAAAGGAGTTTTCAGCTTTGCATAAGATTTGGTGGCAAGTGTAGTCTGTCTGAAGACACCTTCTGCAACTGAAGGCGTTTCCAACTGCACCAGAATTCTCCTACTCGAGTCAGAAGGGGCTAAAGATGAAGGCTGTGGCGACCTAGTAATCTCCGCTTGGGAATCTAAAGCCGTCTGAGGTTCTAAATCATCGGTAGTCAGGGGCTGCGTAGGTGCCTCACTGAAAACCAGAGAACCGGCGACTGGCCCAGCAGAGGCCTCGGAGTCTGGTTTGGGTCTCGGCTGCCTGTCCTTATCCTTGCGTTTTTTATGCATGCCGGTCGGTTGCTCCGACAGCATGGTATAATTAAAGTTCCTACCAAAGTAATGTCGGGCAAAGTCAAAACGACGTTTAATAGTTAAGTTTATTAAACCTAGCACAAAAATGACAACCTGTGACATCGTGGTCTGGGCCTAGGCAAGGAATACAATAAGAATTAAAGTCCTTATGAGGTATTTGCTTCCCACAAGAAATGCAATTGTTAACTTTTTCTGACATCGGACTGAGGCAAGAAAAGATTCCCCAACGGGGTACTTCGCTTTACTGAAGACTTCTGAGATTTTCAATTTGAATTTCAGACCGGAGTCGGCCGACCGGCACTTGCGAACTGCTTCTGCTTCAGGCACCGCACGGCAAGAAAGACTGAAGAAAATGTCGTCAGTGGCTTTATCCGCTTATAGTCTGCTTTTACATAGCCTTCCCCTCTGATCCTGCAGCAAATGCCACCATTAGTTGCTCAGACTTTTAGAGATTTGGTCCTGTTTAAGTAGAAATCTTAGTTTTCTGTGTATATCCAATGAATGCAGAACCTGCTCCCCCTTGTTCTGCGGATTTGGATAAAATGTTGGCAGGTGAAGTTTGGTTAAGAGCCACACTGGATACCACCATAGGCATAAAGGAAGGATTGGTCCTGAGGGACATCCGGTCTGGGTAAAATGTAATAAAAGGCTCCACATCCATGAGGGCCTGTAGTTCCGAAACCCTTCTTGCTGAAGTGATTGCCAAAAGGAAAGCTGTTTTCCATGATAAAAAAACTTTATATCCGCAGTAGCTGCTGGTTCAAAAGGAGGCAGGGTAAGTTCTTCCAGCACAAAACTGAGGTCCCATGCAGGAGTTTGTGATCTTCTGGGAGGCTTTAAATTTTTGGCCCCTCTAAAATACTGTTTTAGCAGAGGATGAGAAAAGATGGGAGGCTCCGTGTGGTAATGAGCCGAGACGGCAGAGGCATGGATTTTTATTGAAGAAAAAGATAGGCCCTTGTCAAGCATCGCAGTCAAGTATTGTAAAATCTGAGGACTATTTGGTTTTGCTGTGTCTGTTTCCTTGTGCTTGGTTCCAAGTACAGAATCTCTTCCATTTACCAGCATAATATTTTCTAGTACTAGGCCTTCTGGCTTCCAAAATGACATCCATCACAGATTTACTGAGAGGTTTTTGAATAATTACGTGATTAGCCATGCTGCCAGGTTTAGAGAGTTTGGAGCCAAGTGTGCAGAATTTGACTGCTCTACTGAAACAGTAGAGGAGATATTTAAGGCAAGTATCAAGGAGGGAGTTGAGACATATTCCTTAAAATTGGGTACCAGCGCTGGTGAGGCCAGTCCGGGGCAATCAGGATCATTTTTGTTTTTTCCTGTCTGTCCTTTAGTAAGACCTTGTGGAGAAGAGGCAGAGGAGGAAAGGTGTAGACAGATAGGTTTTTCCAGCTGAAGGATACAGCATCCACTTTCCATGCTTGTCTGTGATAAGTCCTTGTGCAGAATTTGTCCAGTTTATAATTTTGGGGGGAGGCAACTGGGCTCCCCCATTTCTGTGTTATCATGCTGAAGACTTGTGGATCTAGTTTCCACTCATGAGGGTCCATAAGATTTTTGCTTAGGTCTGCCAGAGTATTTTGTTTTCCTGACAGGAATTGTGCACCACCCTGCTTATGTACCACATAACCGTGGTGTTGTCAGTCTTTATCAGTAGTTATCCTGGATGAAGTAAGTCCAAGGCCTGTCATGGCATTCTGAACAACTAGCATCTCTTTCTTGTTGAAATGCAGATGCATTTGTTTTGGGCTCCATATGCCCTGAATGCATGTCCCCGACAGGGGGGCCCCCCAAGCATAGTCTGATGCAACTGTAGTTAGGGTTTGGGTAGCAGGAGGTCGAGTGAAAGACAGTCCCTTGTTTTGGTGACATGTCTTTGCCCACCAAAGAAACTCCTGTTGCAGGCAGGGAATAAGAGGAATCATGGTTTCCAGACTGTGACAATGTTGACTCCATAAACTTTTTAGATACCATTGAAGTTTCCTCATATGTAGTCTTGCATATGAAATTTGTAGAATGCAGGATGCCATGAACCCCAAAGCCTGCAGAATTTGTCTTGCAGATAACTGGGTTTTTGTTGCCTTTGTCTGGTGTAAGGTAAGCCATTTGGGCAGTTGTATTCAAGCTTGCACCTAGGAATGTATTTTTTTGAGAGGGTACCAGTTGGGATTTCTTTTCATTTATTGTGTACCCTAGGCATGTTAGAAGCCTTTGTTAAAAAAAAAAAAAAAAAAAAACGCCAGATGTTGAAGAAGAATGTCCTTGTTTTCTGCTTGAATGAGACAGTCTGCAAAACGCAATTACTGGTGCCAGGCACTTTGGCTTATCTACTGTGCCCAGGGTCTTTACAAAGGGCAGTGCAGAGAATTGGTAACGCATAAAACCTGCCTTGAAGCGGAGGTATCTTCTGCACGATTCCCTTATTGGGATATGCAGGTATACCTCTTAAGTCTAGAATCACTAACCAAGCGTTCTTGCCCAGCATGGGCAGGAGCTGTTGTAAAGTCAGCATTTTGAATATCCAAGAACGTGTTCAAAATAGATACGTCCAGTATTGGACGCCAGGCATGGTCTTTTCTGGGTACCAGGAACAGTCTTGAATAAAAACCTTGTCCTTTTTCCTGTTCTGGTTGAATCGCCCCCTTATCCATGAGGGACGTAACTTGTTTCTGAGCCTCTGCCCACTGATTTTGTGGCAGATCTGGCCAACCGTTTGGAATTGGCAAAGTATGGAAAGGAAACCTGTACCCCTAGGATACTATGTTTAATACCCACTTGCCCTGGGTAATTAACTGCCAATTTTGAACATGAAGTGCTTAACCCCCCCCCCCCCAAAGGGGGCTGTCAAGAGATAAGTGCTTGGTGATGGTAGAGGGAAGTCACTGAGACTGCTTACTGTAGGGTTGTGCTTTGTTTCCTCCAAATTTGGAGGTAGAGGCACCCCATTGCTCTGACCTGTAAGAACCCTGTGATTGGTATCTGGAGCCTTTTGAGCGCCTGGATTTGCCTTGTGAGGCTCTGTTGGATACAGGAAATGAACAATTTTTAGTAAGTCAGTGCCTACTAAATCTGGGTGGCTGCACTTGCAAGAAATCTTTTAGTTTGCATAGATTTAGCTTTGACTTGAATTTTCTTTAAAACATCATCTGCCTTATTACCAAACAGAGTGTCATGCTGCAAGGGGGCATCCAACAATTTAGCTTTAACATGATATTTTGCTCCTTGAGCCAGGCATTCCTTCTAATCACAGATCCAGTAACTGCGGCCCTGCAAGAGGCCTCCAAGGAATCAAAACCACATTGCAAAGTATGCTTTCCAACCTGCTCTGCTGCATGCAATAATTCCTGTAATTCTTTAAATTTCCAAACAATCAGGAATCAACATCATTTTCTGTTTCAGTAAGCCCATAACATGCTGTTGATATTTAAAACATATGAAACTGGCAGTTTAAAGGCCCTAACTGCCAAGGTTGCAGATGTATAAGCCTTCTTTCCCCATCTATCCAACGCCCTGGAATCTCTATCAGAGGGGGTGGGATTTTTGGCTGTACAGGCCTTTACACTTTTGGGACCCTGTGCGATAGCGTCAGGATCAACAGCAGGATTTTTGAATAAAAATTTGTGGGAGTCAGGAACCCTGTAATACTTGTCTGGCTTACTAGGAGCTGGAGGGTAGGGAATCTGGAGCCATGCTGGATTCTGAAAACACATCAACAATGTCTAATACAGGAGGTATTGCCAAATGCCTATGCTGGGGAAGGAGGAGGAAATCACTAAGCCGCTTTTTTTGATTCGGAAAAATCCTGACTCTCCCAATGAAAATGTTCCCTTAAAGTATGCAAGGTTTTTCCAAACGAATAATCCTCTGGAGGAGATGAAGATGGGATGGATTCTTCTGCATTTGAATCCTCATAGGGTGGTATAGAAAATCCCTGATCAGAAGAGGAAGCAGAAGAAATAGAAACCTGATCTGAAGATTCATAATCAGTATCTTGCCTAGGCCTCTCAGCAGGGGGGGGGGGGGGGGTTGGGTACCCCTGATAAAGGTAATTAAGTCCTCAGCCATTTTGATCATCTGTTTTTTAGGCATAAGGGCCTGAGCATGTGGCTCATGCGTCATTGTTTTGGACTTGGAAGTTGTTTTTGAAGCTGGCGTCGGTTTTATATAGAAATGTTGAGGCCTGAAAACACCCACAGAAGCCGGTGCCTGCTCAGCAGCTCTGGACCCATCCGAGGGAAGAGGCATCCGCGGGTTCAATACTCGAGAATCTCGCGGCATACTGGACTCCGCATGGGTCTCGGTAGAGGCCTGCGACTCAAAAGTCGCGGGTATCAGGGGCTGCGAAATTTCACTAAGTACCGGCAACTGGCTTAGGAGAAGCTTCGGTTTTGGACCTAGATAGTCTGTATGTCTTTCTTTGCGTTTTTTTGGGAACTCCGGTAGTCTGACTGATATCAGACAACATTTCAGGGTAATTAAATCTGGATCCAAAATATTTTGAAGCAAAAAAATACAGATGCTTAGTGCGTTGGTTAAATCTAGCACAAAACCGACAGCAAGGCACGTTATGATCTGGGCCTAGACAAGGAATACAGTACAAATGAAAATCCTTATGAGGTATTTGCTTCCCACAAGTAATGCAATTATTAGCGTTTACTGACATCGGCAAGGAGCAAGAAAAAGAGTTTCCCCAACGAGGTACTTAGCTTTAAATGAAGACTTCAGTTCTGAAACTCTAATGCGAAAATTTCAGGAATCGGCCAACCGGCACTTGCGAATGGCTTCTGCTTCGGGCACCGCGCGGCAAGAAAGACTGAATAAAATGGCATCGCTGCATGTTTTATACCCCTGACAACTTGACGTCATGGAAGAGGAGGCAGCAGCCGATGCAGGACCTAAGACTTTGATATTAGGCCGACTGAGGGCAACCTCCCAGCAGATTACCCAAATGTAATGACTAAAAGTGAAACACGAAGAACATCTCTCTTCAGTAACACTGATGCAGTCTGCCTTAAATTATTTTGGATTTTCCTGGGCTATTTTTTTTTTTTTTTTACACTAGCTCTATCAGTTAAGAATCCTGGGTACTTGCGTATTAACGCAACCACATTTCCAACCTGTCAGCATTCGTCATGTTATGGGAATGTGGTTAATTCACTTATAAAGCTGTATGTTTTGGGTTTGAAAGAGGTTATGATTGTACGCTACTGGGGATTTTTTTTTTTCATATGGGTGTTCTTTGTCTCGTATGTATCCTGCAGCAGTTGGCCCGCTAGCGTGGAAGCGGGGGGCAAGAGGGAGAGAACAAATTCTGGGATGACACCCAAGTCTGCTGCAACAAATACACTTACAGACACAAAGAGAGAGGTACACACGGCACTATTCTCCTATCAGTGTATGTTTGGGATGTGACAGGAAGCAACAAACCTGGCAAAAAAAAAAAAAAAAAAAAATTACACCTAGTGAGGACATTCATAGTACATGAACCAGTAGAACAAGTTCACAATGCCGACCACGGCATCATGATGCCACCCATGAATACAAAAAAAGCCAAATATTTGTCATGCGCATCAACCAAACAGAGAGCCCTTGAAAGGCTACTGACCCTTGAACAACCTGAAATGTTCCTTTCCGAATCTTTTTGTTTTCACAGTCGGCTGAAGCACTTACCCCAAGTTTTGTAAGAATGATTAGCTTAATACACATGAGGAAAACGACATTCACCCAATTTATATAGTTACCTGGTGGTTTTGTATCAAGAATTTAACAGACTTAACACAGTGACACACCTCCCCAGTAACTTGCAATACATAATTTCGGCAGGACAAGGGCTTGGGAATGAGCCGCTTCTCCTGCTCCGAATGTGGTTGCAATAATACGCAAGTACCGAATCCTGACTATACATGGCTTAAACTTTTCTCTAGTACTTGAAGCTATATGACAGCCTTCCCAAATTTGCAACCCATGACAAAAGCTGCTTTCAAATATAATTTGTGCTGAATTCAGTAATTACAGAGGAGTAGTAGTTAAAAATGTAGATAAAACAAGGTTTTAAAAGCTTTAAATTGGATATGTAATCTACTGCAGAGACAAAACACCTCCCTCTCATACTAAAGTCACACCATACTAAACTGGGATTACATGTTTGTGACGCCTGTCCCCATCTAGGTCAAAATGAGAAAAAATATCCATTAATCTGTGCAAGGAAAACAAAGACTTAAATAACATTTTTTTATATATCCATAATTATAGCAGAAGCATTTCATATTTTACATGTGTGCATGTACATGAACACACACACTATAAAATCTACAAGTAAATACACTTTGCACATGTAAATGCATGCAAATAAACCCTCAATAAAACACATTTCTGAAATGACAATATCAAAGCTCACCCTAGCGGACAACGCATACTTAATATAAACAAAATGAGGCCCACACCACCAGCTGAGAAGAAAGGAATTAAATGAAGCTCAAAAAAAAAAAAATATATATATATATATATATATATATATATATATATATATATATATATATATATATATATTCATAGGTTCATACTAAGCTAACTGCCCTTGTGAGCCATTTTAAGCTTAGCCAATTATCCCTTGTGAGACTCAAACCCTGCACCTTGTGTTTGTAAGGGAAACACCTTAACCATTAGGCCACCCTCCCAACCCTACACACACACACACACACACACATTATACATCTAGATCTATACATCTAGATCTATACATCTAGATCTATACATCTAGATCTATATAGATCTATAGATCTATATATATCTATATATCTGGAACTACCTGACTACGTCGAAACTGCAGATGAGCGAAAACGACTTCACCGACGCCAGATCGACAAGGCAGAAGACCTTCGGAGGAAGACACTGACGGTGAGAACACTGAGATGGGGAAAGGATGTGTAAGTATGCGATAGTGACGGACGTTAGGGTGCAAGTAAGGTAAGTGTGCGATGTTGGCGGTGTGTAGGGATAGGGGTGGGATAAGTGAGTTAGGGTTAGGTAAGGGTGCAGTAGTGATAGTTTTTGGGTTAGGGGCGGGTTAAGTGAGTTAGGGCGTGGGTTAGGTGAGTGTGCGATAGTGACGGACCTTAGGGTAAGGGTTTGGGTTGTAGATAGTTGTGTATGTATGGGTTAGTGTTGGTTTGTAAGGATTTTGGTGTGCTTGTGTTGTGTGTGTGGGTTTTGGATAGGTGTTATGATGTGTTGAGTGTATGAGGTGTCGTGTTTATGAACTGTCGATTATGTGGTGTCGGTGAAGTCGTTTTCCCTCCTTTGGCGTATATATATATATATATATATATATATATATATATATATATATATATATATATATATATATATATATATATATATATATCATACTAGGCTATCTGCCCTAGGGCATTTATAAGCCTAGCCAGAGTATGTTTGGCTTTCGCCACCCATTTTAAATCAATTTTGCTATGCCCTTTTTCGAGGTTAGTATACTGTGCCTCTGTCTAACAGTGACACAGAAGTGATACCCGGGGTAAACCTATGATCTCCCATCCACTCATCAAGATTCCTCTTGAAGAGAGGGGCTCTGCCTAACCTGGACTGGGATTTTATTCTATAGTGAAGGGAGCCTCTGGGTTATGAATCTGTCCCTCCAGCATGTCCTATTTATTTCAGTGCTGAGGTTCAAGTCTCTCGAGCGTGTAGCTCGATGGGATTTGGATTTTTTGAGGTGCAGCATGTCCCTTAATTCCGGGTTGGACATGGCCTTATACGTCAGGCACAGGTCACCTCTGAGCAGTCGGTATGCCACTGAGTAGAGCTGGAGTTTAACCTGGCAGCATATGGCATCTGTTTGAGCCCTTTGATCCTCTTAGTGAGGTACATTTGGAGTCTTTCCAGTTGCTGCAGGTGTTTGGTAAGGTACATCCCAAAAGGGGCATTGTACTCTATTATGGGCCTGATGAGGGATGAGTAAAGAGGCACGATGACCTCCCCTAATCTAGATGTGAATCTCTTCATGATTAGGTGGGCTACATAAAATGTTTTTCTAACCACTTTGGCCACGTGGTTGTCAAATGAGAGATTGCTATCAACTTGGGTCCCCAGGTCCCTAATGACTTCTTCTGTACTTAATGAATTACCACCTATGTGGTAATTTGTGGGCACTTTGTTTTTGCCAAAAGGGATGACTATACACTTTTTGGCATTTAGCTTGAGGCCATGGCTCTGGCACCAGTTGTCTGTTTCTATGAGGCCCTTTTGGAGGATGCTTGTGTCGGCTGGAGAGTCGATTATAGCACCCAGTTTGCAGTCATCTGCGAACTTGGTCAGCCACAGTCCTTCCGTGTTGGCCTGTACCTCCGAGAAATATATACCAAACAAGAGAGGTCCCAGGACTGAGCCTTGTGGGACGCCACTTGTAACTGGTTTGTAGTCTGACATGGCTCCAGCAATTCTAACCATGTGGGTTCTGTCCTTGAGCCAGTTTGCAACCCATCTAGTGACATAGGGGTTTATATTTAAGCTGGTGAGCTTATCTATAATGCCCGAGTGGGGTATTGTATCGAAGGCTTTTGCGAGGTCCAGATAGGCTGTGTGGACCACCTTCCTTTCGTCAATGGCCTTGGTGACTGTTTCAAAGAAGTCAACCAGGTTTAAGAGGCAGTATCTGCCCTTAAAGCCAAACTGGGTAGGATCCAGTGTCTGTAGGTCCCCAATATCTTTATTTATGAGGTCCATAATGATCCTTTCCATAGCTTTGCAGACCAAGCTAGTCAGGCTTATGGGGCGATAGTTTCCAGGGTCCGTTGAGGCACCACCTTTGTGGAGAGGGACCACTGTTGCTGTACGCTACTCTTTGGGTACATATCCTGTAGTAAGGCTGAGATTGAACAGTAGTTTTAAGTTTGGGTTTAGCTCTTCTTGGAGTTCATGTATGACGCAGCCTGGGACACCGTCTGGTCCCATTGATGCTGTGTTTTTGCTTTGGAGAGGGCGGCTCCCACCTGAGCATCTGAGATGTCGGGGGGGGGGGGCAGCACTCTGCTGGGATAGATATTTGCCCTTTTGGTAGGGGGGGGGTTGCGCTGAACCTGTCAGCTAGGATGTTGGCAATGTCTGTGGGATCAGTGTATTTTTTGTCATTTTGGACTAATTCTGAGCATATCTGTGAATTCCCACCCAGGTTCCTAACATAACTAAAGAAAGCCTTGTGATTATCTTTAGTGTCCTGTGCAATTTTTCTCTCGAAGCTGGCCTTTGACGATTTTATGAGTGCCCTTAGTTTTTTGCTAATACTGATCAGAGATGCCTTCCCTTTTTGGGATTTTGCGCTATCATGTAGTAGCTTCCTCCTTCTATTGTATAGTTTGTTTATGGCTGGGGTCCACCAGACAGGTCGTCTGCCTTTGGAGGATTGGGTCTTGGTTTTATTTGGGATTGCATGATCCATGCATTCCTGAAGGTGTTCATAGAATGCATTTATAAAGGATTCTGCTGTCTGGGCCGTATTTTCCACAGGCCCGGGGGCTTTGAAGGATTCCACCTCGGTTTTGAGGAGTGTGAAATTTGCTTTAGAGAAGTTTTTCACTGTGGTTTTCTGGGCAGGGAGTGGGGTTGGGATGTGAATATCCAGGGAGATCAGTTTATGGTCTGATCTTACCAGTGAGGGATACACTTCGGGTCTGGTCTGGAGCATAGAGTCCCCATGTTGGTGATGATCAGGTCCAGTATGTTTTTCCCCTCTTGTGGGAGTGGTAACAAGTTGTTCCATAGCATTTGAGTTTATGAATTCTAGGAACCTTTGGGCAAGGGTGTTGGAGCTAGAGTAATGCTCCCAATCTATGTTTGGGTAGTTGAGTCACCCAATATAATGGTGTTCGGAGAGACCTTCATATTTTCCAGTGTTCTCAGAAGGCCGAGTGGGGTTCCTGGGTTTGGGAGGGTGGTCTGTAGCAGGCTATAAACTGGAAGGCAGTTTTACCCACTGTTAGTTGCACATGGATAGTCTCTGATGCTTCGTGCTTTGCCACCAACCTGGAGGTGTGGGTATCTTTGATGAATATCGATACTCCCCCTCCTTTTGTGGTTCGGTCCAAGTTTTGAGGCCGAAAAGCATGGTATGAGGTATAACCTGGTAGTGCTGGGGTGCTCTCGAGAGTCCTGAACCAGGTTTCTGTTACTGCACAGATATCGATGTTCTCCATGCTAAGGAGAGTTTCGAAAGTGCATCTTGAGGTTTAGACTTCTAGCGTTGAGTAGCATTACTCAGTTTCTTATCCCTTGTGATACCTATGGAGGTGGGTTTGTCTTTTGAGCCTTTCCTAAAAAAGGCACTATGGGGGTAGCAAGAGCCTTTGCCAATATCCGAAAGCCCAGGGGTGACAGGTGCAAGCCATCCCTAGCAAAGCATCGTGGCTTGTCGTGCATATCATCCCACGCTGACAGGCATTGGATCCCCTTTGAATGACACCAATACTTAAGCCAATTGCTGAAATTGATCATCTTGTCTTCATATTGTGGCATCATTCTTGGTGAGGGTAAGATGCTACTCAAGGTCAGGGTCATACCAGCCTGGGCTACATGCTCAGAGAGCTCCTCTATGTCTCTTTTCATGTAGTCCAGGGAGGTACGTCTCAGGTCATTCACACCAGCATGGACAATGACCGAGTCATATTTGTACTTGCCTTGGAGTGACCCGAGTGCTTGTGTTATGTGGCGGATCCTAGCACCAGACAGGCTGCTCACCGTGACCACCTCCTTGTTCAGCCTGGTGAGCGGGACGTCAGTGTGCCCGACAATAGAGTCACCTATTACAAGTGTATCAGGTGTGTTGTTTAGCCTTAAGGGCTGACTGTTCGGCACACTGGTTTTGTGAGATATGTGTTGCATGTGTTTTGTTTTGGGGTAGCGGTTGCTTGGGTGTCTGCTTTGGAGGTCTCTGCTGCTTAGGCAGATCTTTATTTAGAGCCTCCGAGTATGTTTTTGTGCGATTATGCGTTTGGTTTGCTGTCGTGGTAGGTCTATGTGAGACTGGAATTGTAGTGAGTGTGGTTTCCTTCTCCTCCTGACTGGTTATGCCAGTACCGAGTTGAGAGAGCTTAGCCTCCAGTTTGGCTATATGGTTGCATCTCTCACATGTGTTGGAATTTGTTGGGAGGAGGAGAGGGTTGTCTGTGTACATGAGGCAGTTGTAACATTGCCTCAAGATTCCCATATTCACCAGCTGGACCGGAGAGGAGATTGACAACTGACCTTTGGACATGCTAGAATAATATTGGGAATTCCTTTATAATTGAAAACAAGGGCCAATGGGGAGCGAGGGTATAGTGCTTTTAATTTTTAGTGCTGACTTATAATTGCTTTAGTGAGCAAGTGCCAGGTAACAAGTGCAATGTGTTACAGGTAACTTAAATGAAAAACTACAAACAGTAACTTTCTTTCAAGCGAAGCAAGGAAATAAGTACAGTAAGCAATGCAGATATCACTAGGGATCCACAGAAGCGCTGAGAAGCCGTGTTTTAGGTGGAATTAGCGTTCCAGGGAAATAACAAGCATACAAACAAAGCTAGATTTAGCAGGCCTGGATCTAGTCTATGCTACAGCAAACAAGGTGTACCAATTTCAGTAAGATACAGTTCAAATATTCAGGCACTATAAACCTTTAACCAGAAACTCCCAGCTCAGAAGGGCAGAGTCCAGCCTCTCCTCCCACAAGAGTGCAGACCACGAACCTTCTTAATGTAAAATAATTGGCCTGAAGCCCAAGTGCTTAAACCAGAGCTAATACACTTTAAGAACAACAGACACTGAGCTCTCAATCAGCAGTTCCCAACTTAGAAGGATGAAAGCTACCTGTCCTGCCACCACAGTGCATGCCACAAACCTTCCTAATGTAGAACAACTGGTCTGAAGCCCAAGTGCTTAATCCAAAAGACTTAGAGTGATAGCTACACTTTAACCAAGTTACTACCAAGCAGTAATAAATACAACTGAATACTTTAAATAATGCCTGGATTAGTGCTCAGGTTATACAAACAAAGCTAGATTCAGCAGGCCTGGATCTAGTCTATGCTACAGCAAACAAGGTGTACCAACTTCAGTAAGAAGAAATTCAGATATGCATGCACTATAAGCCTTCAACAAGAAATTCCCAGCTCAGAAGGGCAGAGTCCAGCCTCTCCTCCCACAAGAGTGCAGACCACGAAACCCTCTTAATGTAAAATAACTGGCCTGAAAGCCCAAGTGCTTAAACCAGAATATACTTTTAGAATAACAGACACTGAGCCCTCAATCAGCAGTTCCCAACTTAGAGGGATGTAAGCTACCTGTTCTGCCACTACAGTGCAGACCACAAACCCTCTCAATGTAAAACAACTGGTCTGAAGCCCAAGTGTTTAAACTAAAAGGCTTAGAATGAGTTACACCAAGCAGTAATAAATACAATTGAGAACGTTTAAGATGACGCAAAAGCAAAATAAAGTAGGAAGAAACACAAGTACAGTAAAAGCAGAAGATTTTTGTAAATACAATTCTCATGCAGTGCAAGCTGGCACACTTGAATATGTAGCAATATTAGTCCACAGACAGTTAGAAAAAAAATTTAATTAAATTAAAAAGGACTAAATGCAAGTGCAGAAAGGGTTTATTAGGTAGAATGCGGTAAAGAGATGTCCTGGGGGAGTGTCTTAGATTAAATCTACAGTGGGGCGGGCACTGCAAAAGCCACCAAATTTAAAACTACAACCAAGAATAGGGGGGGGACCAGTTTCAACACAGATGTAAGGAATGTGCAAATTATAAAAAAATATATATACTGTTTTCTACAGATTTGCAGAGCAGTAAGACACAGATATCAAGCAGACAATTTAGATCTATAATACAGAACACAGAAAATATACTCAGCTCTATAACTTGAAGACATACACACACACACACACACACACACAGATATTTGGAAAGAATGAGTGGCTGTAATTTGTGCATGTAGAGGAACTAAAGTGGTATGAGGATGATGGCCCACAAGAACAGAGATCAATGCTGCTATTTCTGGTCTAGGCAACTGCGAAATGATGCAAAACTCCATTTCTGTTAACAGAACCATGGGCATTTTATGATAATATAAAACACAGAGAGACTAACAAATCTAATTAAGTATTTAGTCACAAAGAAAATACCAAATTCTGCAGTGAAACTATAAAACAAGTTACAGCTTCATTAATCCCTTTCAAAAAGAAGGTAAATATGCAGGATCCACTAGATCCAGACCAGAGAGATACTTCTTTTTTTACTGAAAGAAAATAAATTAATTCCATTAAAAGGTTTTGGCAGAAAAGGGTATAATATGTTTTGACCATGTAACTCTGGAACACAGTAGGCATTAATGTCGCATATGCATATTGTACAGAAAAAGTATATTCATAACCAATTACAATAATAAAACCCAACAGCATATTCTACTTACTACAGTTCCATTGGCAAACAAATAAAGCCCCACATACCTTGCCAAATTCTCCTACCTTTAGCACACACTAAGCACAATTTACTTAAAGGATTTACTACATTTGGGAATACAGCTTTTTTTTTTTAATCTTTCCCACATCATCTGGCATATTACATCAGGAATGTGCCACCTTCCATTACAGACTTGACAAAAAAACAAATATAAAAAAGCACAACTAGAAGTTTCATGGCATCTATCTTGAGAGGATCAGTTTGAAGTATCGGTGAGTATTTTCCTTACCTGTCCACTGCGACCCCCAAAATCTGTACAAGATTCCAGTTCTTTGAAGGTTTACACAATAGTCTGTCACCATTTCTACCCATTCTGGCACTCATTCCTAATGGACATTTTCATATATGCCTAGCCACTTATTTTGAGCGAGTGTGAAACAGATCATCATATCCTGCACTGCATAATCTACTAATGAAATGCAATAAGGAGAGTCTCTGTCAGTACCCTATTTAGGATCTCACCATCTAAATGAGGGACAATTCCATTCTGTCCTTTGCTATGTATGGCCTGTGGAGACTTAAAGGGATACGTGTGTATTTATTATACAATAACGGCTCATCACTATTAAAACACTAGCAAACTAACTGGACAGCCCAACTAGTGTGCCTACTGTAAATAGAGCATATGCCAATAGAAAAAAAGTCCAGACACTGAACTACCATTGAGCGGCCAGACTATCTATTGGCATATGCTGATGGATAGAGCAAAAAACAAGAAAAATCAGGAATGTTACACAAATCTAAAGAAATAGAAAAGTATTACTGCGCTGCCCCAAGAAAAATCTCGGCAGTTAAATACATTCATTCGCTCTTCTCCATTGCTTCTCCTGTACAAGTCTGGGAAAGCAAGTCCTATACACATGCACAATACATCAGTAAACAAGGAAAAACACAGAGGAACACTACAGTGAAGTTATACAAAAGTAAGCAATTTCCTTCTTAAATAATGTCATTGCAATAACCCACTCCTGAATGTGGGAGTTACAGTATTTACCCATGGTTGGCTTCATTTTGTCACTCAAGCTTTCCCCTAGTGATGAAATCACTACCAACTGTGGGTAAATCTTGTGATGCCCACACCCAGTCATGGGGTATTGCTAGAATATACGGTAAACACTTGGCAAAAGCATCAATGCCACAGGCTTACTAGCTGCTCCACTCCACCCGATGCTTGCCATTACACCACAGACCTAGTCCTTTTCCTAGTTTAAGTACATAAAGTATGCTTTCTCACCACTACTAGTTTATTCACAGAAATAATGCTCTACCTCAGGAAAAATAACTAAGCTTGAGCATTCCCTTATGTGATCGTGATATCTCGTATCAGAGTATTTCAAAACTGCCATCAGCTTTAGTTTCCATTTCACTGACCTTGCATCAGCTTTAGTTTCCATTTCACTGACCTTGCATCCTAACTAAAACACAGCATTATCCTTTACATCATCTAGCCACAAAATTCTCCATTCGGAACAATTAAGCTATTAATGTTGTTACATCAGGTGTGAGGCTACTTGTCAACACTAGTGATTGCACAAGTGTTGATCATCAGTGTGTGGCCAATGAGGTTTTTCCCCAAATCAAGCTTGCAGTATTTTCAGGTAGTTTTCCTTTCCCAAAGTGCAGCAACCTTAAAGGTGATGCAAGTAGCGCAGGTGTAGGGGGATGCAATCTTCCATACTAACAGGCACTGGGGGATCCTGAGCCCTTCAGAAACTATACTTTTTCAAAGAAATGCTCACATACCACTCATTCAGTAAGCTAGTCGGTGACCATATTCTTGTAAGACAACATGTCATCAACAGCAGCACACAAAACAGACTAAGCTAATAAAGATTAAGTTGAGCGATTTTGTCTCGTTATTCATCAAGACATCTTCAGAACCTTTTAATTTTAATTAAAAGAACTTAAATTTATACACAGCAAGTAAAACCATATGCCTGAAGTGGTTCAATCATGACAGGTTGCCATGGTAACTTACCTAACCTACGGTACCCAGCTAATAATCATACAACACATCTTAATTGGATTAAAACCCTTGGAAAAAATAAATAAAACAGTTAAGATGAAGGTTCTAGTTAAAAACCATTACAATGCACATAAATAGGTTACAGGATGCAAAAAACTCCCTTACCAGCGTCCGTAAGAAGCTGAGATCCCTCAAAATCCTCCAAAGCTAGTTATGAAAATAAAATTGCCAAAGATTCCAAAGATAACCACAAGGCATTCTATAGCTGTATCAAGAATCTAAATAGCAATGCTCAAATCTGCTCTGAAGTACAACAGAATGGCATTAAATACAGTGATTCCAAGTATATTGCCAGTATCCTGGCAGATCGATTCAGTGCAAACTTCACCTCCCTCTCGTCCCCTTAAGTGCCCATCTCAATAATCGAAATATTACCAAATTCCAGTAATAACGGTCACACGGGTAAAAAAAAACACTCTCCAAAGCTAAGAATACAGCATCCATGGGACAGGACAACATCCCAGACTGTGTACTACACGAACTGCAAAATGAACTGGCACCTCACCTAAGTGTCATGTTTAATCATAGCCTCACCTCAGGCTTCATGCCCACTGACTGGCACACAACTACAGTTAACCAACACCACAAGGGGGATCCACCTTGGATCCTGGGAACTACCGCCCCATCAGTCTGAAGAGTCTGACCTGCAAGGCCATAGGTAGGTTCTAGGCTATCTGCCCGAGGGCATTTATAAGCCTAGCCAGTGTGTCAGCTTTCACCATCCCTTGATTAATTAACTGAGCCTCTGTCAAGAAGAGCCAATGAAGTGATCCCAGGGGTGTATTTTCTGTTACCCATCCACTCGCAAAGGTTTCTTTTTGAAGACAGTTAGTGAGGGGCTCTGCCTAATGTAGTTAGGAATTTTGTTCCAAAGCATGGGGAGTCTCTGTGACAGGAATCTATCCCTCCAGCATGTTCTATTTATTGTTGTGGTGAGGTTTAGCTCACTACAGCGAGTGGCTCGCAGTGACTTGGATTTCTTTAGGTGGAGCATGTCCATCAATTCAGAGTTGGACATGGCTTTGTAAGTCAGGCAGAGATCACCTCAGAGTAAGCGATATGCAGAGTACAGCCGGAGTTTTTCTAGTCGGGCTGCATAGGACATATGTTTGAAGCCAGTAATCCTCTTGGTGAGGTACTTTTGTGGTCTTTCCAGCTGTTAGAAGTGTCTTGTGAGGTACATCCCAAATGGGGCATTGTACTCTTATGATGGGTCTGATGAGTAGAGGGGCACTATAACCTCTATTTCTAGATGCGAACCCTTTAGTAATTAATTAGATGGGCTACAAATCCTAACTACTTTGGCAATATGGATTGTCAAAGGAGAGATTACTATCTACCTGGGTCCCCAGATCTCTATCTTTTGTATTAAGGGGGGCTGCCACCTATGTGGTAATTCGTGGATGTTTTGTTTTTCCCTAACGGGATGACTACACATTTTTTTGGCATTTAGCTTGAGACCATGACGTTGACACCAGGTGTCCGTCTCAGTAAGGCCCTATTGGAGAATGTCCGTGTCAGCCGGAGAGCCAGTTTGCAGTCATCAGCGAACTTGGTTAGCCATAGTCGCCTGTACTTCTGAGAAGTATATGCCGAACAGTAAGGGTCCCAGAACCAAGCCTTGTGGGACACCACTTGTAACTGGTTTAGAGTCTGACCTGGAACCCGTAATTCTTACCGTGTGAATTGTGTCTGTAAGCCAGTTGGCAACCCATCTCGTGACGTAGGGATGTTCAGGCTAGTGAGTTCTTCAATAATTCGAGTGGGGAATGGTGTCAAAAGCCTTGGCGAGGTCAAGGTAGGCGGTGTGAAACACCTTCCCCTCATCTATGAACTTGGCGACTGTCTCTAAGTCAACCAATTTTTAGTAGGCATGATTTGCCCTTAAAGCTGAAATGGGTCGGGTCAAGTGTTTGGATGTTCCCAATGTCTTTGTTAAATGAGTTCCATAATGTTGCACTCCATAGCCTTGCAGACCAGGCTAGTCAGGCTTATGGGGCAATAGTTACCAGGGTCAGTTGTGGCCCCACCTTTGTGGAGCAGAATAACCGTTGCTGTGCACCATTCTATGGGCACGTAGCCTGTGGAGAGGCTAAGGTTGAACAGTGTGTTTAGGTGAGGGCTTAGTTCGTTCTGTATTAGTGCAAGACGCAGCCTGGGACACCATCTGGCCCCACTGACGCCATGCTTTTGGCTTGTGAAAGGGCTGTTTTCACCTGTGCATCTCCGATTTCCAGGACACTACACTTTTCCGGTATTGTTGTGGGCCCTTTGGGGGGTGAAGTTTGCATTGAATCTGCCAGGATGTTGGCAATATCAGTAGGTTCAGTATATTTTGTGCTATTATGCACTAGCTCACAGCATACCTGTTAGTTGCCACTTAGATTCTTGACATAGCTAAAGAAGGCTTTGTAGTTATCTTTTGAATCCTTGGCTATTTTTCTTTCGAAGTTAGCCTTGGATGATTTTATGAGGAACCTTAGTTTCTTACAGATACTGATCAGGAATGTCTTTCCTTCTTGGGATTTGCTTTTTTTCTGAACTAGTTTCCTCCTTCTATTGTACAGCCTGTTTATGGCAGGGGTCCACCAGACTTGGTTATCTTCTCTTAGGGGAGTGAGTCTTGGTTTTGCTAGGGATGGCACAATCCATGCATCCTTGTAGGTGCTCAGAGTGCATTTGTAAAGGTTCCTGCATCTTGGACACTTTTCCTTTACCGTGGGGGCTGTGAAACATACCACCTCTGTCTTAAGTAAGGTGAAGTTTGCTATAGAAAAGTTTTTCACTGTGGTTTCCTTGGTTGGGGATGGTGGTGTAGTGTGGACATCCACAATGATTAGTTTATAGTCTGACATAACCAGTGACGGGTTAACCTCCAGTGTGGAACACCTGTCGCCCATGTTGGTGATGACCAGGTCCAATATGTTTTCACCTCTGGTAGGGGAGTTTACCAGCTGATCCAGGGCATTTGAGTTGATAAATTCCAGGAAGCGTTGGACCTGGGAGTTTGTACTTGGAGTTTTCCCAGTTAACGGTAGGGTAATTGAAATCACCCAACATCAGGGTGTTCGGTAGTACCTTCATGTTTTCCAGTGTCTCCAGAAAGGCGGAGTGGTGGTCCTGGGTCAGGGAGGGTGATCTGTAGCAGGCCACAATTTGCATTGCAGATTTGCCCGATGTTAGTTGCATATGGATGATCTCAGAGGTATCAAGCTGCACCACTAACCTGGAGGTGTAGGTATCCTTGATGAACATGGATACACCCCCTACTTTTGTGTTTCGGTCCATGTTCTGTGGCCAAAATGTGTGGTAGGAGTTGTAGCCTGGTAGTGCTGGGGTGCTCTGTGCCTTGAACCAGGTTTCAGTTACTGCACAGATGTCAACTTTCTCCATACGGAAGAGTGTTTTGAGCGTGTGCATTTTGAGATTTAAGCACCTGGCGTGGAGTAGCATAACCCTCATTTTTTTTTGTGTGTGCTGTTTACGGAGGTGGGTTTGACTTTTGAGCCTTGCCTAAAAAAGGTACTATGGGGGGAGCAAGAGCCTTGGACAGTATTTGAAAGCCTAGGGGGCGACAGGTGCAAGCCGTCTCTTGCGAAGCAATAAGGCTGGTCGAGCATGTCGTCCCAGGCTGACAGACACTGGATCCCCTTTGAATGACACCAGAAGCTTAGCCAATTGTTGAAATTGATCATTTTTTCTTTATAATGCGGTATCATTCCTGGTGAGGGCAGGATGCTTCTCAGGGTCATACCCGCCTGGGCTACATGATCAGAGAGCTCTTCCATGTCTTTTTTCATGTAGCCCAGGGAGGTACTTCTAAGGTCACACACACCAACATGAACAATGACACAGTCATACTTGTTCTGGAGTGACCCGAGTGCTTGTGTTATGTGGCAGATTCTGGCTCCCGACAGACAGCCAATAGTAACCTTCTCCTTGTCCATCCTAGTGAGTGGGGACGTCAGAGTGCCTGACTATAGAGTTGCTTATTACTAGTGTGTTAGGTATGTTACTTCGCCTTAAGGGCTGTGATTGTGCAGCACACTGACTTTGTGTTTTGTGTGTTGTCTGGTTTGTGACAGGAGGTGCAGGTTTTTTGGGTGTCTGCTTTGGAGGTCTCTGATGCTTTTGCAAGTTTTTATTTAGAGCCTCAGGAGTATGATTTTGTGTATGTGTGTGTATTTTTTGCCAGTGCTGGCTTAGTACATCTATGTGAGGCTGGAGGTGTAGTGCAAGTGTTATCCTTCTCCTCATGACTGCCTGTTCCAGTCTTGGGTGGAGAGAGCTTAGCCTCCAATTTAGCTATATAATTGCATCTCTCGCATATGTTAAAGTTTTGTGGATGGAGGAGAGGGTTGTCTGTGTACATGAGGCAGTTGTAACATTGCCTCAGGATACCCAGGTTCACCAGCTGGACTGGAGAGTATACCTGAAATTGCCCTTTGTTCATGCCTGAATAGTAAGGTGAGCTGCTTGGTTGGTGAGGGGTGAATAATGAGCCTTGCCCTGTTGAGCAGTCAAGTGTCAGGGTATACTGAGGATTGCTATTAGGTCTGAGCAAACTGTAGGATGCTTTTTTAAGTGCTTAGGTTGAGAGTTAAACTACTTTCAAGGGAAAAACTGAAGAGGAGACTTGGTGGCACTGGGAATAATTTAGCCCTAACTGGCGCTGCCCTGACGTGCAAAACCATGCAAATGTGGTTTTTACAGCAGGGAAATGAAAGAGAGAAATTAGCCCAAAATGGCCTACAAACTACACCCTTCTGGGCTGGAACCATCCCCTCCAGGGACAGATGGCTGCTCAAAGATACCTCTCTCACAGGTGAGCAGAGAAACCTTCTATCCAAGTAAGGTATGGGCAGCTCAGAAACTTGTAACACAGCCCTGAATTCAGCACTAGCCTGAAAACTGGACTATACTAGCTTAGAAAGGTGGGAAACGAGGAAAAAAATTTTTTTGAAAAGGTAAGGCAAAAACAGTAGCTTTAGAGGACTACAAACAATCAACTGCAAGCATGGAACGTATTATCATGGAACTTGTAAACAAAGACATTGGCAATCTTCAAAACACTGGACTCCACCCAGTTTGGGTTCGTGAAGGGTCGATCTAGTCTCCTGAACCTGACTGACTTCTTCGAATCAATTTCCAGAGCCACGGACAAGGGTATGGTGGTTCACACAGCTTATCTGGACCTCACCAAGGCCTTCAACACCATCCCCCACTCTGGAATCTTAGATAAACTTACTAAGCTGGGCATTAATCCCTACGTCACTCAGGTTGCCAACTGGCTTACTAATAGAACCCACACTATAAAAGTAGCAGACTCCAAATCCAGCTCCAGACAAGTGGAGTACCTCACGGTTCAGTCCCGGGACCGCTCTCGTTTGGCATCTACCTCTCTGAAGTACAGGCCAACACTAAGGGACTCTAGCAAACAAAGTTCACAGATGACTGCAAACTGGGAGCCATTAGTGAATCCCCAAATGAAGTGAATATTTTACAAAAGGGCCTTACAGAAACAGATGCTTGGTGCCAGAGCCATGGGCTCAAGCTCAATGCCAAGAAATTTATAGTTATCCCCTTTGGAAAAAAACATGTACCCGTGAATTACCACATAGGTGGCAGTACACTAAACACCAAAAGTGTTATGAGACTTAAGGACACAGGTGGACAGTGGTCTCACCCTCTATAATCACATCGCCACAACAGTCAGGAAATCCTTCTATGTGGCACACCATCACTAAGGGCTTTTCATCCAGAAAAAAGAAGGTCATTGTCCCACTGTACTCATCCCTAATTAGCCCCATTATAGAAAACACCTAATTTGGTATGTACCTCAAGACATCTGCAACAACTGGAAAGGCCACAGAAATACCTCACTAAAAGAATCACAGACCTAAAGCAGATGTCATACGCTGACCGCCTTAAAAATCTCCAGCTACACTCTGTCACATATCGTTTACTCAGAGGCGATCTCCGTTTAACATACAAGGCCATGTCAAACCCAGAGCTGTTGGACATGCTACACAAAGAAATCCCAAACTCTGAGCCACACACTCCAGGGATCTAGACCTTGTCATCACAATAAGCAAAACATGCTGCAGGGATAGGTTCCTGACCCAGAGACTCCCCAGACTCTGGAATAGATTGCCCATACATGTCACACAGAGCACCTCTTTGGCCCTCTTCAAAAGGAACCTGGACGATTGGATGGGAGAAAGGAAATTCACCCCGGGGATCATGTCAGTTGCCCTCCTCGACAGAGGTCAGGAGAAGTAAATAGTGTGGGAAGAAATAGCCAGGGAATTGTTATGGCTAGGCTTGTATAGGCCCTAGTACCAACCTATGAACCTATAAAAAGAAAAGCAATAACCACTGGCAACAGAATCCAGAAACTGTGTGTGTGTTTGTGTAAGAACATATGTGCAAGATTCGGGCTCAGTTTCTAGTAAAGTGAACTAGAAGTCAGGTGACCAGATGTACGTGATGTCATTTCTGTAATCCAGCATTGAAACGATGTTTTAATACTAGATGAGATAGAAGTTTCAGGGCAGTCTGTTTGTGAAACCCTACAAAGAACAATCCACTCACCCACTTCATCTTGCCTTGCTCTAGCATGGTGAACTATGGGACAGTAATTATTTAGATCAGTCAAGAACACAGTGAGATTAGTTAAGTATTATTTTTCTATATATGTGTGAATCTTTGCGCTATTTTTAAAAATTTCCTGCAACTGAACTCTGGTGTTTATTGCAGACAGATGTTCAGTATTTTCATGTTCTTTTATTTATTAAACATATTTAAACTTTTCACTGTAGCTGGTCTTTCTAAACCTTTTGAGAATACTTATTTGGTGACACTGTGGGCACTCCTAAAAGTATTTCTTGCTGCATTGGTCAACATTAATTCTACTATGTATAATTGGGTACCCTGGCAAGAACCTTAGAGTAGCTGGCTTTAGAGTATTCTGGTAGCAGTATCTACACCTTACATTCTGGGCACAGAAGGCACAGCTGGTAAATCTCTGCCAGCCTTTCCTGTGTGTGTGAAAATCCAATCTCACAGCGGATGTGTGTCAGCTACTTGGAGCAGGGACACAGCACTGGTTTCACAGAAAGGGTGGTGGTGGACTCACAAGACTAGTTTTAAACTCAAAGACTAAGTGCTTTCACCCTGTCGACATTACAGGCTTCATCAGAAATAAGCCATTGCATTTAAACATCAGCTTAATTAAGCTCAGTAAGCATGTGACTGGTCCACAAAAAAGAATTTTAAAGAAACCATTAAATACAATGAAAATTAGGTAAAAATGATACATTAACATTCAAACAATTTAAAATCCCTAAATGGAAATCTATTACAACTACTATAGGAAATTGTACAGTTAAAACCAATGATGCTTAAATAAACATATATTTAACTTATTGTACAACTTTTCCTAAACGTTTTCCTAAGCTTCAAAACACTGCAAGGTTTAACCACCATTAATACCAGGCGGTGTAGTGGTACCGGGCTGAAGGACTTGGTACATTCCAACAGAACTACGTATACTAGAAAGTTAGCAAGGAGTCCCAAACATTGCAAATTGGCAATTTATTCTTAAAACGATCCTTAGAATTGCAACAGGTCCCAAAGGGCCTGCAACTATGGAAGCCGGTTCTCTTATGCATAAGGAGTTACTAGAATTATTTGATCGCACAAAGAAAGAGAGATGTACTACAAATCATTTGATCGCACAAAGAAAGAGAGATGTACTACAAATCATTACTCGGGTCAATTACCATAAGTTACTGTTACGAGAGAAAGAAATTATTAAATTCTAGCATTACCAATGACTTATTGTTTGAATGTAACAAGACAATATAACAAAATATTTAAAGACATGGAGAAATTTGTTAAAGAAAATTTAGAAAGAAAGCAGAAGTTACTTTGAGACAAACTATTATGCCAATAAGAAAGCATATCCTATGGGTTTGGAACCTGTTAATGTACAGCAAGGGTTAATGATATGGTGAGTAGTAATTATGACTCTGGTGACAGCAACAATTTCAACAGAAGAGACCAAAATGGAACAGACAAGTGTGTATATATATATATATATATATATATATATATATATATATATATATATATATATATATATATATATATATATATATATATATACATACATACATACATACACACACACATATATATATATATATATACATATATATATATATATATATATATATATATACACACACATATATATATATATATATATATATATATATATATATATATATATATATATATATATATATATATATATATATATATATATATATATATATATATATATATATATATACACACACGTGTATATATATATATATATATATATATATATATATATATATACACATATACACACACACACACACGTATATAAATACATACACGTGTATATATATATATATATATATATATATATATATATAATTTTTGTTTTTAAATATATTTTTTATTTTAAGAACAATCTGTTCCATTGAGACGTTCTCAGAGGTTGATGAACAAGAATCAAGGACAGCAAGGACATTGATGTTCAAACAGGGTTGGTGGAACCAACCACCAACTCATGTGAGAAGGAACACTGGTGGTTTCAGACATCAGGAGAAATGACAGTGATTAATATGGACACCACCACCAATACATGTGATTGTACTTCTGCTATTTTAATATGCAGTGAAGTTTTTGAGTGATTTCTAAGTTACTGCTTATTTTAGTTTGTTAAAAAAAGGCTTTAGCTTTATTCCCAATTATAGATTGAACGTGGCGAAAGTGTTACTCAATCTATAATTATACACTAGGCATTTTAACTTGACTTTTAAGGATAAAGATGACAAGTCAAAGAAAATTTAGGTCAGGTTAAGAGAAAAAAGTACAGTATATTTGCGCCATCTAATCCCATAGTACGCATTTTTGAGCGGAAGCGTGAAAAAGGAATACGTAATGTGTTAAACAAAAGAAACACCGAGGACGACAACCATTCCTTGGAAGAAAGGAATTGTCTCAGTTAAGTGAATCAAAGGATTACAGAATTAAGAAACCCAACAACAGTGGGGGGGGGGGGGGGGAGTGATCATGACACATGTTGATTACTTAAGCAAAATGTACGACATATTTGATGAAAACACCTATGAAAGTTTCCATGAACAAAATAGGGCATATGCCAAGATTGACTGGTTATTTCATTTTTAACCCAGAATGTGACAGATCATACACAGTATTCTTTTTGACTGTGGAAGCACTGGTTATTCCATCAATCTTTGGAATTCCGAAAATTCACAGATTTGAATAACCCCCCTTTTAGGCAGATAGTGGCGGCCAGTAATTCTAAAACTAAGCCACTTGCTGCTTACATAGATTTATATTGTGAAGAAGCTGTTGGTGAAAACAAACATCCTTAGAAATTCATGGCACTGTTTAGAAATTGAGAGATTTACCTACAAATGAAGATTTTGTGTTTGCAATGGTGGACAATATTAACTTATACACAGTTACTCTACACAAGGAGGGAAACTGAACACTTTATAGTGAAGGTCTCATTAATGTAGATGTTATATACAATGTAAAAAGGAATCCAAGTGGAATTTATGGAAATTTTATTACACTTTTTTTATACTTCGAGGGCGAGTCGCCTAATATCGGGGGTAGCAATGGCAACCAAATGTGCCCTCATGTACACCAATTTAGTTTTAACTGAATGGGAGAAATGTCAAGCGTTTATTTCCCCATTCAGGATGATAATCATCTCTCGGTTATGATTTTTAGATGACATCTTAATATTATGGAGAGGAGACAATGAAGGAAGATTATGTTTATAGATTACCTTAATACCACCACTTCGTTTTTGCGATTTACCTACAGGGTCAAAGTTCAAGAGACTATTTAGACATATTCCTTTACAAGGATACAGAGACTAGGAAGTTGCGGTCCAGCACATTCCAGAAAAACACATATTCCAACACACTTGATTTTGACAGTGGTCACCCTTGCACACACACAAAAAAAAGTGTGTAATAAAACGACAAATGGTGCAAACTCCTAGATTGGCAGGTGACAATTTTTTGGGAAGAAATGTTCAATCTGAAAGGCATGTTTAAGGATAGATATGATCCTTAAACACTGACCAAAATTAGGAACAGGTTAAGAAACATACTGAAGTGTACGTCCCAATTTTAATGACTAAGGAAAGCACAATTACTTCCACTCTTTCTACACAATATGAAAAAGCTATGGTGTTGTCATACAACCAAGCAGCAGGATAATTAAGATCATTACTGAATTACTGTTGGTTTTTTTGTTTTGTTTTTTTTTAAATCAAGAAATGAAAGAACATCTTGGTGAGAGACCAAAGGTGACATTTAGTCAAGGTATGAACATTAAGGGGGTTCACTGAAAAAAAAATTAAATTAACAATGATAAAAAGTACAGGTCTAAAATGGCTAAGTGCAATCTGTGTAGATTTTGTGAATACATTAACGCCAACCCATATGTAGCCTTGGAAAGTTGACATTGTAGCATTTCCTGCCCAGGGTATTGTAATTGTAACACCACATTGGTGGTATACATTGCAACCTGCAGGAGCTGTTCTGCCTTTTACATGGGCAAAACTATTCGTAGGTTGAAAAACAGAATACATTAGACACACTAATAAGAAAACCACCAGTGCCCTTTACACACAGTTTGTCCTGTATTAAGTTTAGAAGGTTTATATATATTTTTTTGTTATTGACAGAGTTATTGCTCCAAACAGAGGAGGTGATAAAACGGAGATGAAGGAGACTACGTGGCAAATAAGACTGGATGCCACTACACCTCGTTATTAACGATAGTTGTTTCTTCGGCAGTGTTTTGAAAGTTAGGGCTTCCAACATTTAGGAAAAGTTTTACAATAAGTTAAACAGACGTTTATTTTAGGCATTAGTGGTTTTAACTGTATGATTTCTTATAGTGGCTGTAATAGAGTTCCA
>NC_056727.1:230432475-230447495 GCF_019279795.1 Protopterus annectens
TGTACCCAATTTTCTACAAAAATATTTGTTCAGTATAGACAAATCCAGTACAAACTCTCAGTCTGCCCTTGGCTAAATTTTGGTGGGCACTGTTTGTGTGAAAATGTAAAAGTCTGTAAAATTCCATTAGTAAAGTAATTTTCAAGCCAAAACATTACATTTACCAGATATACTTATTTTAAGGCGAATTAGAGTCCTTGAGACAGTTTGTTACATGTAAGCATGCAGTCATTCATATTGTCATAAAATGACATTAGCTACTCCTGTAATTCCATAAAAAGCCGGTGATTAAAGTACTTAAACATTCGCTTATACACTACCATTTAAAAAACTTAGGACAGAGGCTGTCAACGGGCCTGTAATGCTTAAAATGCATCAAATAATTCAAATTAAAAAAAAAAAAAGTGTAAGAAACTTCTCCGTGTGGAAGATTCAATACATATATCTCTACTTAATCACTGTATATCAATCAGATCAGACAAAGGTAGCAAAAGTAGCGAACTTAAACTCGTCTCAAGTAAAAAAATAAATAAAACACATAATTGTACAGAATTACTAAGTATCCAGTAATCCAAGCAAGGGAGGCAGTAATATTATATATATATATATATATATATATATATATATATATATATATATATATATATATATATATATATTTATATATTTGTGACATTCGAGCTGGTCTTGCCCTCCTTAGTAGCTGTCATAATAAAATAACTCTTATGTACTTTAAATAAAATTTATAATGATGTAGTAACTCTTATTTAACCAGATTATCAAGTAGAATTATTAGTCTGCGATTTTACCCAAGACAATATACTACACGGCTGAAAATATATCAACCTTAGTCCATTTGGCAATCAAAAAATATATTTTATATATATATATATATATATATATATATATATATATATATATATAAATATATATAAAATATATTTTATGCATTGTTGAGATGCAAAGCAAAGAACAGAAAAATCGGAGCCAAACTATACAGAAAGCATTCTTCCAAGTAGTCCAGCTATGATAAAAATGGAGCAGATTTCTTCATCCATTGAAAAGAAGAGAGATACTGAGAATACAAAAGGGAAAAGGTTTTCGACCGGATCGGTCAAGTAACGGGTATAGGTGCTGAGCCGAGATCCTACTCCGTAGAATCAAAGGGTGTGGAATACAGAAGAAATTACAGAAGACATCTTTATGTACCAGAATCTATACTGCAGCACTGTTCCTGTTATAAAGACTAATCTGAGAGCAATCAAGACAATGTTCCTGTTGCAGAACAGGTTAACTTCAACTTCCATTCACAAAGAAGTTCCTGATGTCCCCAAGGCTGAACATTCAGCAGAGATGGTCCCAGTTACTAGACCCAATTCTAATTTGTGTCACAGAATTTGGTCTTAAATTCCAAACCTAGTGTGAAATACACAGCAACCTAGACATGTCTATATGTACTCAGTTCTGTATAAATTACATAAAGAATTTTGTATTAATTGCATGTCAATTGAGTTGGTCAATAATGCATGACTATTGCTCAAAGAGAGGGAGAATGTAGAATAGTGTGCGTGTTGTACCTTTACGAAGCATTTCAAAGTCAGCATGTGCATATAAATAGCAAGCACATGCTGAGTTCAGTGCCATTTTGAGAGTACAGCCAGAGAGTGAGCATGTATGAGTGTGTTAACTAGTTTTATCCAAGTTAAAGTTACTAAATCTCAATCCTGATGCGTTTGTACATAAAGCTGCTTGAACAGAACCAGTCTGTTTTATCATGACCACAAGAGCGAGTGTCATCTGAGATGGTCATGTCTGGTCAAAACATTCCACTAGGTCAAATCACCATGTCCACTCAGCATTCTGCCCAACACAAATTCACTGAATCTGTGACAAAACACTGAACAAGGCCCTGCAATTTAGTTACTTTCTGTCTGTAGCTGGATAACTTCTAATTATAGTGTAAAACAAGGTCTGAGCCAAACATAAATGAGGATGATTAGAGACAGAAAAAAAACTGTCCTTTTACAGAAGGTAAGGAAAATAACCGTGACCTTCCCAAATCCCATTACATGTCAATGGCATAGGAATTCAAAGTTACTTCCTTATGCCTGGCATGAGTCATAAAAAGTATTATGGGAAAGAGAAAGAGTTGAAGCAGTACAAGATCACGTTGATACATATCAAGCCCCACTGGTAGACATGTTGTGGAAAACAGACAAAAATTACAAAAAGCACTTGGATGTAAAAAAACAGGTTTTTAGTTCTAGAGTGGAGTTTTCCTTTAATGATGCTACTAAAATGAAAAGAATGAATACAATGACGTTTGAAAATGCAGAGGCAAGTCAGATTTTTGTCAATAAGTGCTGACAATTAAGCAAAATGCTAACACATACGCACACAAATATATTTGTAAATACGGAAGCTCTTGGGCTCAAAGGCAGGGAAAGAAACATGCAAGGAAACCTTTACAAGGTTCAGAATTTCAGACAAATCAATGGGTCAAAGGTTAATGACTTGGGAAAACAATTTAGAAACGTATCTTAATTAAAACTTGCACTATTCACACTATTAAATGTTTCTATGTATAAAGCTTTTTTTAAATAAATGTCAGTAAATTTGCCAAAACAGTAGGTTGTAAAAATGTCAGTAAATTTGCCAAAACAGTAGATTGTAAAAATGTTGATATGTCCTTATTACTTTCCTTGCTTACGTAGTACCAGTTACTAGCAGAAACAGAAAAGAGCAGACAGAAATAGAGAGAATACAAAGCTTGGGTATATAAAAAAAAAATGAACAGAATGGGTGAACAGTTGTACTGCGTGCAGGGGACAAAAGGTTGCATTAGTGCTGATCTGCAAAAGCTGAGTAACTGATTAACTGTTAGCACTTTGGTTGTCTGCCTTAAAGTGGCCTCAGCAATGCTAAATGCCACCTTCTTTTTAATAATAAGAAGGATCTCTGGGAAATGATACCTTCTTAATTTAGCTTTAAGATGAATTCAGTTAATCCCCCACTTCAGAGATATCCTCTCAACATATATTCAGTATATTTCATTAACACCAGAGATGTTAAAGAGCTGGAGTACAACTGAAGACTTAAAAAGGTGTTGGAAACTGAAATAAGTCTCATATAGCAGAGACAAAAAAAAAAAACAGCATGACAAAAGGATATAGCCGCTGAGTAGATTATGTTTTCAAATTAAACAAATTTTACAAAATGCAGCAAGAATTTTGAAACACTACCATATTCTTAACAGACCAATGAAACCTAATACAGGCAAGTCATAGCAATTACGCAAATGTTATAAAACGTGACAGGAGATGCATTTTTTTTACCTGTTTAAGACCCACTGCTGGACTATAAAGTGATAGCCAGCCTCCACCACACAGATCACAAACTGTCAAGCAAATAACAGTACACGTACAGAATATATCTTGACCGATATTGTCATTACGCAAGCAAAAAGCCTACACACTTCACCATACAAAACATTTTTGAGTGCATACTTTTATGCAAAAGGCAAACATGTCCCGAAGGGGTAACATGGATGTCAAATTCTGCAATGAAGTCCATGACATTACAGTATCAGTGTAAATTAGTCATGGCATGCATCCCCCCCACCATCTCCAAAATGAATTATACAAGTACCTGGACATTCCGTGAAATTTGTTAGAATACTTAAAATGGTTTCAGAAGCATTATATTATGCATACAGTTACAGTTACATTCCACTTGTGCAAGAATTTAATTTCCATTTAGGCCATAAATACATCTGACTTTATTCGGGATGACAAAACTTTGCAATCAGATAAATCACAAATGGGGTCTTTCTTCTTGCTAGCAATATTTCCAGACATTTCAACAATCACAGTAAAATGCCCATTGTTAATTCTTTACCCAGGTTTGCAAATATTCCAGATTTGATAGCCTCCAATTCCTAACTGCTATTGGAACGTGCAATACTATAGTCATATGCAACATAATGCTGACTTGCCAGATGTCTTGTCCTCAAAAAATCACCAAGAACATCTTGGAAGCACTGGAGAGATAATAGCATTTGTAGGTAGGGTCACATTTGTATCAGAATGGCTATTTAAAACTGGTAAATTGCAGCATCTTCCAAACACAGCTTTCATTTTTCTTTAATAATACACAAATAATGATGTTGTTAAAGCCTTAGGGCAACATTTACTTTAACCATTTCAATAGTTGTGACAAAGTCTTTCATTAAAATTCAAGATGCCACTGCTCCTTTGACTTTGGGGAAAAAAAGTGAATATGCCTATCGATTTACACAAGTACTAGTGCTAAAAACACTTCCAGAAAATATCGAACAACTGAAAATAGAGTAAAGGATCCTGTACAAGCAACCATGCCAATATTTAAAAGGAATGATTACAACCACTGCACTACTAAAGATACAGGAGAAAAAACATGCCTAAAACAACTTGTGCATTATCCAGAATTAACGGCAGTGCTGAATGCAAATTAACTACACTTCCAGAGGAATTTAAAAGGCACTACACTTCCAGAGGAATTTAAAAGGCACTACACTACCAGAGGAATTTAAAACTCGCTCAACCGCAGGGAGAACATGCAGTCTCTGCACAGAAGGTGCTCCAGCATAGAACTGAACTGGAGAACCCCTTGCGGTGAGGCGACAGCACTAACCGCTGCACCACCACAGAGACTGATCCTACGTCAAACATGACAAGGAAAAAAAAAAAACTGCCTGCTCATCCTACCAAAACTGGGGCAAAGATCACAGACTAAGAAACCAGTAAGTAGTATTACATCTTCATAAAGTGTGGAAATAAAGGAAAATTACTATTTAATACAAAAAGTACAAGGCAGTGCACTCTGGACTGCGGAATTCAGACACATGCAAGCTATGACGTGCTATCCTACAGATGACTGGCTAGTCTGAAGATGATGGAATGAAAAAAAAAAAAAAAAAAAAGGGCATTACACAAAAACTGATCACTTAACACAAGGCATAAAGGATGTGGCCAAGGATAACATGATGGTGAAGTGCTTAGCCAGAAGACTGCACCCTAGCAATGTTTAGCTCATCCTCTAACTGAAGAGGACACTTTTGAAACCACATTTGGAACAATTACGGTTGCTACACAGGGGCACAGACATTAACACAGCTGACTGTTAATATATTGGTACAAAAATGATAGGAAAAAAGAAGAGATAGTAAGAGGAAAAGCTTCGAGGGACTGACGAACTCTGAGAAAGGGGTATAACAATGAACATGTAATATTAACAGAGGCAAATACAAACAGGGTGGGTGAAGAGGAAAGACTCAGAAGGGATACATGAGTTATCTGGAAGGGGACAATTATAAACAAGACTCCATAAAATATTTTGTTAAAGAATGGTGAAGCCATGGAATGCATCACCAATTCTGTGTCCATTTAAGACCTCTCAAGACAGATGGAAAATGCATTTTTCCACTGGCTTATACACTTGTGTAACAAATATCAAACTGCTACTTAAACATTAAATGCAAACATTTTCAGTTTTGAGCACATTTCACAGATGCAAAGAAAACAAAACAGACCATTTTTTCCACAGAAAATTTTCAAATACAACTGTTCCTTTGTTACACCAAACACAATTTTAAACGATTAAGCAAATACCTTGTTCAGAAACACCTAGGTCTACCTTGTTCAGAAACACCTAGGTCTACCTTGTTCAGAAACACCTAGGTCTACCTTGTTCAGAAACACCTAGGTCTACCTTGTTCAGAAACACCTAGGTCTACCTTGTTCAGAAACACCTAGGTCTACCTTGTTCAGAAACACCTAGGTCTACCTTGTTCAGAAACACCTAGGTCTACCTTGTTCAGAAACACCTAGGTCTACCTTGTTCAGAAACACCTAGGTCTACCTTGTTCAGAAACACCTAGGTCTACCTTGTTCAGAAACACCTAGGTCTACCTTGTTCAGAAACACCTAGGTCTACCACTTCAAAACATACAGCAGCCTAAGTGTTGAGTCATAAAAATATAGCAAAATGCTCCCCAATACAAAGGGACTTACAGTTATGGGGTTAACAAATGGTTACAACTCCCAACAGGCATGGTTAACTACATATAACATATCTTCTGCTGAAAACAAAACACAAACAATCTAGATGCTTTAACTATACTGACTGTATGGGTGTATCTTCGTTGAAGGTTGTGCGTCAGGGCTGGTAACTCGGCACGTAAAAATCAACTACCAATCATTAGTGGACTGGAGTTCTGCTGTGGCGACCCCTAACTGGGAAAAGCCGAAAGACGCAACAACTGTACATTGCTCTCTGTCTCATGATCCATCACTGCTGCTGCAGGTGCAAATTTCCACTATCTGCTACATTAATGCCAACAGATAATTTACTAAAACATATTACCTGCCTACTACAGCACCAATGCTATTTAGCTACATTTTATTAAATTATTATGTAATCAAACACAGCTGCTTGTGTCATGTTACTCTGCACAGTTATGCAGCTACATACATACATAGGATTTAAAGCAAAAAAAAAAATTGCACCATTCTGGTACCCCTGAAAGGGGAATCATACAAGCAAGGATGATTCATCCTAAACAAGACAGAAAGACCTTGTATTATTACAGCCTGAAAGATGAATTGTGAAATTACAATGTCAAAGATAACTTGTGCAATTACAATGCAAAAGAGATGTGGTCAAGGCCAACAAGAGGTAGAGTACACAACAGCAGAGTGCAATCAAGTGACACTGTAATTCTCTTGACATTGTAGAGAGCGACGGTAAAGGCACGTCTTAAAAAAGGTCTGCCCAGTTCTAGTAGCCATAAAGATAGACAAAATTCTTCCACAGACACATTTGTACACTTCTGCAGTCTGAGAAAATGCAAATGCCACTTTTCCACAATTCTAAGTGCATCTAGCAAACGTTATAAGAACACTAAATTTGTCATCACAAAATTTCAAGATACAGCTACTAAAAACATACGCAGAGTACAAACTGTAGGAGACTATCCAAATACCTTCCTTAGAAACTTTTACAAGTGTCACTAACAGTCATAACTATAAAAAAATAAATAAATACATAAATAAAAAGTAAGGCAAATAGCCAATACTAGGGGCAATAGCCCTAACAATGACAACCAACAGTAAAGGAATGGTTAAAGCCCCCCAATAATTGGGGACACTAAAAGATAAGTACACTGCCAACATAAATTGTGAAACACACAGAAATTAAAGCTGCACTAATCATAAAAGCTATCCACCTCATATCTAATGCCAATCATTAACGGACCGGAGTTCTACTGTGGCGACCCCTTATCGGAAAAAAGCCGAAAGACAAAACAACGACGATGTCAAATGTCAACTACCATTTTGTGGCAACTATGTACAATTTACTTACGTATTGGATATATTACAATTTTACAGTGTGGTAAATGAGCTGGTCATATGACCCCTGTCAGTTACAACCCAGCTGCAAAATACAAAAAAGTGTTGCAATAGTAAATTAGACACAAAAATCCGCAATATGAGGGATTACTATGGGTATGCAATACATAAATGTACAGAACAAGCAGATTAACATGATTATGCACAACCTGATTAGCATGAATACAACAGCAATCATAAGAGTACATTTTAAACACAAGCATATCAATATTAAATATACACAGATAAGGGCTGTAATAGAATTCTGTGTTGCTTGAGAATAAGTTCAATACTAACCAGAGTCACAAAAGCATGTAGATTTAAATTTTCTGTGGAGAAATCATTTAAGACTTTTTCTTGGAAAGTTTCAAATGGTGTGTAACATTTGCTTTCTACAGAAAGTGGATTCCATGTGGCAAGTCCTATTCTGCAGAAGGCTCCTTCTCCAACTGTAATCTTAAATCCAGCTTTGTCCAAGTGTGAGAGTATCCTCCTAGCTATTTCAGAGGATCTCTCACCACAGTGGGACTGAACTTGTGAAAATGTAGACTCACATACAGTCAGTGGCTCAACAGATAGCACACATTCTTCATTGGTGGTGGAAGACCAAAAGACAGTGAGTTCTAATCTCACTCCTGTCAAGGCTCCATCTTTTTGAGATGGGGGCAGGTCAGGTGGATGTAAAAGATCACATAGGACCTATTGGAAAAAGAGAAGGTGTTCGCCGATATCACAAACATTTCCCTCAGCAGTATAAATATTAACTCTGGTCTCCCCTAAAGAAAGGCTACTAGCAGAATGGAACTAACCCAGCTAGATGGATAATTAAATTAAACAGTGAAGGATCACTGTCTCTTGCAGCAATACTTTTCTTCTCTGCAATTAGTACACACACTTTTTTGAAGTGGTGTACTACTATTTCTTTAGGCCTTTCCCGGTTAGGGGTCGCCACAGCAGATCACCTGTCCGCTCAGGATTGGCAGTGGAGTTTTACAGCGTCAAGTTTCCAACAGAAGGCACACACACACACTCACACCTAGGGCCAATTTAGAGTGTCCAATCCACCTACAGCATTTCTTTGGGATGTGGGAGGAAGCCAGAGCACCCAGAGGAAACCCACGTGACCACAGGGGGGGGGGATGCAGGCTCTGTGCAGAAGGCATCCCAGCAGAGAATTAAACCCGAGAGCCTATTGCTGTGAGGCGGCAATGCTAATCGCTGCACCACCGTGGCCTCCCGTAGTGTACTACTACAATGAAGAAAAAAAAGTCGGTTTCAAGTTGCCCTGCACTGTCACGTTGGCTCATGAGCAGATCATGACTACTCTGCTGCACAACTACTGTTAACTGTCCACAAGCACACACAAACACTACTTAACTAAAGGGGAAAAAAAAAAAAAAAAATCAGCTGAATATAAAAGGATCACTTAGCCCCGATGGTAGAAATGAACATTCAAGTGTCAAGAGACATGGCAAAATGCAGTGGCAGCTGACACCAACACAAACTTAGTAAGTACCAAACAATCCCATCACAGAATGACAGGGTCTCCTCTAATGCTGTAACAAACCACAACCCCCCATCCAGTTACAGTTTTGAAGTAAACCAACACAAAGCTTCTGCTCTGCACATGTCACAAATGAAAACGTTAACTAGGATTTACGCCACATCCTAATGACGTGACACTTGAGTATTCTCTTGCAGCCCGACATCCTCTTGCTATCATCAACTGTGTTCTGCGGACCAAACTTCCACAACACCCAGTTTACTCAATATTTCTGTACGAGTTAAAGTTTCTAACACCCTGCACTTCCTCTAACCATTATTCCACAGACAACCATCAAAAATTTTTCATTACATGGACTCAGAATGACATACCCACTTTTGTCTGACCTGGCACAGTACACCAAGAACTAAAAAAGTTCCTCAGAAGTACTTGTATGAACATATCTCCCCTTACAATTAAGATAATTATTCTATCAATGGTAATGACTTAAGGAATACAAAGTAAAATACAACTAACTCCTGATTCTATTAAATAATCATTCCTACTAACAATATCATATGCACATTTCTACACATTAAGCTAACTACTGCTCTATTTAATGTACTTTATGCTCATCAAACATCCATGGAGGCCAACTGTGAAGACATGTGCATGCCGACTTTGCTTCTCTTTACTACTCTAATATATTGCTTATAATGCTCTACAGGATTGTTTTGTCCTTACATGTGATGCTCAGTTGTCTCAATCAATGTATGCAACTTGGTATTGCCTTCATGTGCAGTGGACTTGTACCAGCCTACTAGACCAGTTAAAGACTATGAATGAACGAATGAATACACAAAAGAAAAAAAAAAAAACACCTTAACTAATACTTTTTATAAGCTTCCACTTTGCAGTACACAACGATAAAGTACCATACAATAGTTTGGGGGAAAAACTGCCGATCATTTCATGAAGTGAGTGAAAAACGACAACGTCACACCTACGTAGTTACCAAACACACAAAGTCAGTCAACTTTCAAAGTACTCCAACGGCAACATTAATCCACTCTTTCCAACAAAACAAGAGAGAAAACCTCAATGCGCAACAAAGCTCTGCAGAAAAACTCCAGGACCTCAAACAAACCAGTTTATACAACTGATGAGAAAATAACGTATGCAAATAATCAGTATACACAACCACATCTCTCCAGATATTCGTAGGACGTCCAGATTAGACTAATGCTCGATTCATTCCTCATAGAATTTGTGGTTTTCTGACAAATCACTGAAACCTGAAGTCATGAAATAAATGGCAGATATTCTGCATTTAATTTCAAACCCTTCAGAGAACACAATACAAAACCTATTACTGACTCAGCTAAGAGTAATGTTTAAAAATTGACCCTATTTTGGGGCCTTTGATCCCAGATTATTGGCTTTGTCCAGATTTCTTGTGCTAAATTGAGATGTACGTACATACCACACAAACCCCCAACATATATGGGAGTTGGACGCCTTCCAGATGTTGCTCACTATGTTTCTTTAAACTGAAATGCAGGACATCAAAATGAATACCCATTCACGATATACGTACTGCTCTTTTTTTAAGTATTGCAAAACAAAATTAAAACGTGACACTAGCGTTTTGCAAGAAACACGTGACAAACACATGACAAGGGGAGGGGATAATTTCCTATTTTCTAATGCCTTCTGCTGTCAAAGAAACTTGGGAGTTAATGTAACGCTACAATGTATTCCATTTGAAATAATTTGAAAAGCAAACTATAAATTTCTAAATGCTCGTTTTCAACCACATGTAGGTTGCGTTTAAAGTAATGGTTATACTCCATCCTTACAAACTTGCTCACGTGAAATTTCAACTTAATATCCAATATAAAAGCTTTAGCCAATAAACAAAACAGTTTAGAAACTACACCAACGTCCACTGTTTTCCAGCCAGAGTTAAATCTGTGACGAAACCCAAGAAAAACAGTGAAAGGCCTCAAAGTAAATGAAAAAGAAACAACCCAAACACAACAGTCCTGTCATTCCACTGCAAAACAAGCTCCATGGACCCGCACACCACTTAATGTAATTCTTGATGGAACAGCAAATTCCTACTTGAGGTACAGTAAAAGTAACAAACAGAAAAAAACAGTCTGCAGCAGTACTGCTTATCGACGCGGAGCAAATCCAAACACCTCCCAATATTCCAAGTAAATAACATATTCACCTCACCGAATAGCATATTTCCTTACAACACTTTTATTATAAAAACAGATCGGAAACTGCAACATTTACCTTTCTTGTACAAGCAGGTAAGAACTTTCACTTACAATTCACCGGATACATCTCTGAACAGACCTGAAATTACTCCATTTCTCAAAATTATACTTACTATTCAGGATTCATACTTGACAAGTCACGTGAAACCCTCTCGTTTCAGAACCTGAATTAATAGCGCTCTCCAAATAATCGTAGTTTACAGATAATCACACCAATGTTAAAAATAACTTCTCCCCAAAACCCCAAACCTAATTCTCACAAGCCCAAAATGGCTACCAACTTGACCAGGAAATAGCTGCGGCTCAATCATAAGCATTTACACAGCCTTGTCGGCTTTGGCACCCGAGTGCACGCTGGGAAAATAGTCAAAATAATTGACCATTTGCTTCAGAAAAGGAAAAGAGAACTACATTCTCCAGAGAAATACAGAACACAACGAGTATGCGCAACAAAACTTTACTCCTCCTCTCCTTTAATTTCTACATCCTAACCGCAGCCAAGAGCGCTGTTTTGGGTGACGTCATCGTTGAAACGTGGCAGGCTGGGTAAACTAGGAACAGAGTGCAGCTGAGGCAGAATCAGCTGACCAAGATAAAAGAGCTTGGTGAGTTGTAGTGCTGACGATTGAGTCGCAGATGCAACACTGTATAAAAGCTGTAGTCCTTTTTTTTCAGGTGCTTGTTGCTCATTCCAGTGATGCGTTGTTATTTTCCTGGAAAAAAAAATCAAAAGGTAGATGTCAAGTATTTATTAGACTGCATTAAAGCCGATTCCTTCGGGCAGGAAAGAATTATTCGCGTTGGACTTATTGCTGCTTGGTAGTAGCCTGATTAAATTGTAACTGTTATTCTAAGTCTTTTGGTTTAAGCACTTGGGCTTCATACCGGTTGTTTTATATTAAGAAGGTTTGTGGTCTACGCTGTTGTGGTTGGACAGGTAGCTTACTTCCTTCTAAGCTGGGAATTGCTGATTGAAAGCTCAGTGTCTGCTTTTCTAAAAGTGCATTAGTTCTGGTTTAAGCACTTGGGATTCAAGCCAGTCATTCTACATTAAGAAGGTCTGTGGTCTGCACTCTTGTGGAAGGAGAGGCTGGATTCTGCCCTTCTGAGCTAGAAATTTCTGGTCACAGGCTTATGTGCCTGCATATTCCAACTGTTTCTTTCTAAAATTGGTGCGCCTTGTTGCTCTAGCATAGGACCAGATACAGGCCTACTGAATCTAGCTTTCTTTGTATAACTTGAGCACTGATCCAGGCCATCTGTTTTGTAGAAGGTTCCTCTGCACCCTAGTAGCGGGAGTGTGCACTTAGAACTTGTCTGCTTGAAGACTGCTGGACCAGGGATCAGTTCTGAGTTTTTCTGGTTAATTGGGTAACGTGTTTAAATCAGATTGTTTGTTTGTTTGTTTTTATATATATATATCTGCATATATCTATTTATATCTATATAAATCTATATATATATATATATATATATATATATATATATATATCTGTATATCTATATCTATCTATATAGAGATCTATCTATCTATAGAGATCTATCTATCTATAGAGATCTATCTATCTATATATAGAGATCTATCTATCTATATATAGAGATCTATCTATCTATATATAGAGATCTATCTATCTATATATAGAGATCTATCTATCTATATATAGAGATCTATCTATATATAGAGGTCTATCTATCTATCTATCTATCTATAGAGGTCTATCTATCTATATATAGAGGTCTATATCTATCTATAGAGGTCTATATCTATCTATAGAGGTCTATATCTATCTATAGAGGTCTATATCTATATATAGAGGTCTATATATATAGAGGTCTATCTATCTATATATAGAGGTCTATCTATATATAGAGGTCTATCTATCTATATATAGAGGTCTATCTATATATATATAGAGGTCTATCTATATATAGAGGTCTATCTATCTATCTATATATAGAGGTCTATCTATCTATATATAGAGGTCTATCTATCTATCTATCTATCTATATATAGAGGTCTATCTATCTATATATAGAGGTCTATCTATCTATCTATATACAGAGGTCTATCTATCTATCTATATACAGAGATCTATCTATATACAGAGATCTGTCTATATACAGAGATCTATCTATCTATCTATCTATAGAGAGAGAGATCTATCTATATATATATATATAGAGAGAGATCTGTCTATCTATCTAGAGAGAGAGAGATCTGTCTATCTATCTAGAGAGAGAGATCTGTCTATCTATCTAGAGAGAGAGAGATCTGTCTATCTATCTAGAGAGAGAGATCTGTCTATCTATCTAGAGAGAGAGAGATCTGTCTATCTATCTAGAGAGAGAGAGATCTGTCTATCTATCTAGAGAGAGAGAGATCTGTCTATCTATCTAGAGAGAGAGAGATCTGTCTATCTATCTAGAGAGAGAGAGATCTGTCTATCTATCTAGAGAGAGAGAGATCTGTCTATCTATCTAGAGAGAGAGAGATCTGTCTATCTATCTAGAGAGAGAGAGATCTGTCTATCTATCTAGAGAGAGAGATCTGTCTATCTATCTAGAGAGAGAGATCTGTCTATCTATCTAGAGAGAGAGAGATCTGTCTATCTATCTAGAGAGAGAGAGATCTGTCTATCTATCTAGAGAGAGATCTGTCTATCTATCTATCTAGAGAGAGATCTGTCTATCTATCTATCTAGAGAGAGATCTGTCTATCTATCTATCTAGAGAGAGATCTGTCTATCTATCTATCTAGAGAGAGATCTGTCTATCTATCTATCTAGATAGATCTATCTATCTATCTATCTAGATAGATCTATCTATCTATCTATCTAGAGAGAGATCTGTCTATCTATCTATCTAGAGAGAGATCTGTCTATCTATCTATCTAGAGAGAGATCTGTCTATCTATCTATCTAGAGAGAGATCTGTCTATCTATCTATCTAGAGAGAGATCTGTCTATCTATCTAGAGAGAGAGAGATCTGTCTATCTATCGAGAGAGAGAGATCTATCAGACATTGGACCCGACCCAGTTTGGCTTTGTCAAGGGAAGATCATGCCTTTTGAACTTGGTCGACTTCTTCGAAATAGTCACCAAGGCCATTGATGAGGGAAAGGCAGTCCATACAGCCTACCTTGACCTTGCAAAGGCTTTCGACACAATACCCCACTCGGGTATTGTAGAAAAACTTACCAGCTTAAATGTAAACCCATATGTCACAAGATGGGTTGCAAACTGGCTTAAGGACAGAACCCACAGGGTTAGAGTTGCTGGCGCTGTGTCAGACTCCAAGCCGGTCACAAGTGGTGTCCCACAGGGCTCGGTCCTTGGCCCCTATTGTTTGGCATCTACTTCTCAGAAGTACAGGCCAACATGGGAGGACTTTGGCTGACAAAGTTTGCAGATGACTGCAAACTGGGCCGTAGTGGAAAGTGCATCGGACACGGATATCCTTCAGAAGGGACTCACGGAAGCAGATAGCTGGTGCCAGAGCCATGGCCTGAAGTTAAACGCCAAAAAATGTATAGTCATACCCTTCGGGAAAAACAAGGTAACCCCAAGCTACCATATAGGTGGCAATCCACTAAGCACAGAAGAGGTTATCAGGGACCTGGGGACCCAGGTTGACAGTGGCCTTTCTTTTGACACTCACATTGCTAAAGTGGTTAGAAAGACCTTCTACATTGCCCACCTGATCATGAAGGATTCACATCCAGATCTAGTGAGGTCATTGTTCCCCTGTACTCTTCACTTATCAGACCAATGATAGAGTACAATGCCCCATTCGGGATGTATCTCACCCGACATCTGCAGCAA